>NC_141685.1:739582329-739767329 GCF_964263255.1 Lissotriton vulgaris | reverse complement strand
CCAAGCTACTTCTCTCAAACCCATACTGATGCCACTGTGGGATTTATTGTAACATGTACTCAGAGGGCGTCTTAGACGTGCCCCCTGAAAACCTACCGACCTTGTTCTGGCCACAAACTGGCTGTAGGCAGACAGCCACAACCAGACCTGTTGCTGGCCCCCTGGGTCAAGAACCTCTGCTCTCTGAAACCAGAAACAATGCACATCCTGGGCGGAGATGTCAAACCTCCTCCCCCAGGGAGAGCAGAGAGCTTAAGAGGGAAGCTTAAAAAACCTGACACCTTTGAAAAGAAAACAGCTGCCTCTGCTGCTAGCAACAGATTGCAGCGCCAGGTTAACACCTCCACTTTCGGCAGAAAAACCTAGGACGATTAGGAAGTGCGCCTAACTCAGCCAACTCCACACCTAAAGTGGGGGAGGCATGGGGAAGCACATCTTTCAGTCCCCGCCATCTTGACGATGGGGAGACCGCTCCATTCAGGGCTAGGACTATGGCCCCTCTCATAGGAGGGTGATTGAGAGTGTAGTCACCCAAGGTAAGGTGCCCATTGGCCCCAAATGATACTCCCCTAAAATGCCCTGAAATGTAGTATTTAGGTGGCTCCCCCAGACCTGGAAACTAGTTCCTACCGACCCAAGGAGAAGGACGAAGACACTGTGCCGCAAAAGCCTGAAGATGCCTACTGACTTGGCTCTAGCCTTACCAGACTCTCTCCAGCAATAGAGACCCTGTAAAAGAAAACTACGCCTGTCCTGCAGCTAGTGACTTGCAGAACCCGAGGAAGACTGCCTGCTCTTTGACTAAGACCCGGAACCCTGAGGACAGGGGATCGGTCTCCAAGAAATCTACACAAAGCATTCTGGGGCCCTCTGGAACCGCTAGTCCTGACTACTCTGTCCCCGACGCCTCCAGCCTGTGTCCAGGTGGCCCACCGATACAGAACATGTTCCCCAACGATCCTGGCCTCAAGTCCAGTGTCGGCTGATGCCTCCTGGCTCCACAATCCCACCTACAGAACGAATCCAAAGGCTCTCCCTGACCGCGACTGGTTCTGGTAAGAAGAATCCAATGTCAAAGGAAACCCCTGCACCAAAAGCTCCTGGGCCTTCGGGAGCTGAACCAACGGTGCCCCTATGACCCTCAACACCTCAACTTACCTCTGATGTCACTGGTGACCTTCATGCAGCCTCTGGTGTGACGCCTGCAGCCTATTTGTCCAACTGAGTTTCTCCACTGTAAAGTAGTGGGCACCAGGTGCTGTATTTGCACCCTGCAACCAACCGCCGCTGATGGTGTATGTTTGGTGCTGCCTTATGCCCCCTCTGTGCTTGCTCTAACCCTCAAAGCTTGGCCCCTGCAACCGATCTACTTACCTTAAGTAGTGTGGCTTCAGGCACCCCAGTCTCTATTAAAACGAATTGGACTTCTCTTTGAATTTGATCTTTGTACCTGGCCGCCCCTGTGTTGCAGGTGGTGCACACTTGCTTACCTGAACCTTGCCCTCTGCTGATCTTAAACCCTGAAGACTGGAAATGTAAGTTGGGTACTTACCCGTGAAACCGCATTGTTGTGTTAGTTCAAAGGATAACATTGAACTGTTTAAAAATTACACTGTGTGGACTTTTAAAAAACTAAAGTATTTTTCTTGATCATACGTACATTTTTGCAAAGATCTTGATCTTAAAATAAAACTCCAAAAAAAGATAATTTTTCTAAAATTGATGTGGATATCCTTTTTGAGTCGTGTGTCAGTTATTGGTCAATGTGTGTGCAATAAATGTCTTACACTCCTCTATGTTAGTCCTAAGGCTGCTCGCCCACAATACCAATAAAGAAGGACTTTGGGTTTACACTGAGCCCTGTACCCACCTGAGGAAATCTCTGGACTCTGTGCAAGGTACAACCACTTAGTGGTATACCATATACAGAGCCAGCTTCCTACATTTGGTGGTAGCTGTGGTGTGGGGCTGATTATCTTCCTGCCTGCTCCATTTTAAGACTGGATAGAGTTGAAACTCCAGAGATCTCCTTGACAGGGAGTCTCCTCTCTGTAAGGAGCTTAGGGTTTGTTGCCTGAAGTGGAGGTTGAGCCTGAATGTTCCCCGAGATTTGGTGAATGTAAAGCTTCCTAAGCCGAGCATGTGGCATCGCTGTAAGGTCAACAGCTAGGGCTGTATCCTTCGATGGTGAGGCTGGAGTTGAGATTTGTTTCTGCGTTGGCTTTGAAGCAGACTTCAGTGCCTAAAGTGTTGGCTTGGCGCATTGGAGTCTGGAAAGTGAGACTTGGGAGTTGCTACTTGGAGCTTTGGCTCAAAGCTTTTCTGGAGCAGATGGCTGCTCTTGGCACCGAAGCAGGCACATGGCCAGTGGCATAAGCCAACTGTCACGACTTCTTGGCTATAGTCTTGGTGCTCGATGCCTGGCGTACACAAAAGCAGTGCTGTCTCCATATGAGACTCTTTCGGCGGTCGAGCCCCAGAGAGTTGATACTCTGATATTTGACAAGAAACATGTATCCTTGGTGCGGCCTTTGTCCTGGGTGCAGGTTTTCCTGGAGTCCTGATATATGTGGTTCCTCCATATCGGAGCCTAGGGTAGAAGGAGTTTGGGGTTTTGCTACCACTGACCTGGTGGGAATGTAGACTGTTATTCTTCTTAGTAAGATGAACAGGTGGACTTCCCATGGCCCGAAGTATGCAAAGTGTAAAGACTTTGTGATGGCCTGACCAAAGGAACTTCGAATTGCACTTAGGGAAAAATCAGAAGAGTGTACTTCTCCTAGATTACCAACCGACAAGTTAATACGACCTGCCACCTAGAGGAACTCCCTGGTTCTGGGTAAATTTGAAGCATCACCTGTAAAAGTTGATCTTTTGAAGCTAACAGTTCTAGTCACTTGAGTTGAAAGGAGTTAGTACATACAAACACGATGGTGGAACAAAAACAAACGTGAGGTGAATTCTTTCTCCTTGTACATCGTGGGTTTTGGGGAGGATCATAAGTTGCCTGGAAACTGAAATGTATACTTAGAAGTTGCAATATCCCATCCAAAACTAGATGGCAGAAATGTGCAAAGCTCGTGAAATACAGCAGTACATGCTATAAACACATACATTACAACTACTTAATTTATAGTACTCAACTAATCAGCCTCGGAAGGATGAGTCTGAATTGCTCTGATTCCAATCAGCAACAAGCATTTACAATGTAATGGTTTCGCCTTTGGAAAAGTTAGAGCTATTGGCATTGTAAATGACAAAATTTGCATTTATGTGTTGGTTTTGAAAACAGATAAATAAATGGCATTGTCATTTACATTGCCATTAGCTTAATCTCTCGCAAATGTGAGACCTATTGTACACTACGGACGAGCTCAGCAGACAGCAATTACTACCACACACACACTCCCAGAGCCACACACACACACAGAGCCACACACACACACACCCAGAGCCAGCCACACACACACACCCAGAGCCAGCCACACACACACACCCAGAGCCACACACACACCTAGAGCCACACACACACCCAGAGACACACACACACACACACACACACACACACACACACACACACACACACACCCAGAGCCACACGCACACACACCCAGAGCCACACACACACACACACACACACACACACACACACCCAGAGCCACACACACACACACACACACCCAGAGCCACAGACACACACAGCCAGAGCCTCACACACCCAGAGCCACACACACCCAGAGCCACACACACCCAGAGCCACACACACCCACCCAGAGCCACACACACCCACCCAGAGCCAAACACACCCACCCAGAGCCAAACACACCCACCCAGAGCCACACACACCCACCCAGAGCCACACACACCCACCCAGAGCCACACACACCCACCCAGCGCCACACACACCCACCCAGCGCCACACACACCCACCCAGTGCCACACACACCCACCCAGAGCCACACACACACTCAGGAGAGCAAGCACAGCGAGGGGGCAGGGAAGCAAGCACAGCCAGGGGGCAGGGAAGCAAGCACAGCCAGGGGGCAGGGAAGCAAGCACAGCCAGGGGGCAGGGAAGCAAGCACAGCCAGGGGCAGGGAAGCAAGCACAGCCAGGGGGGCAGGGAAGCAAGCACAGCCATGTTTCCAGTGCTTGGCTATTCTGAACAAACTATTGGTATCTGGCCTGCCACTCAAACGAAAACAACTCCCAGAATACCTTAAATAGCTAAATGAAACCTCAGAAGTAGAAACATTGTCCTGACTACACGAGAGAGGCTGCAATTGTAACTGCGAGGGACAAATACCACTGAACTGGGAAGAAGACGGCGTACAACTATAGTGGAGGAATAACAACCTTGTACACTACTGCATACCACTGTGCGTTAGATCCAGGAACACCACAGGCCCAGGTTTGGACGCTACTTCAGAAATGCCACAGCACAGAAAGAATAACATTACCTAATGTACTTGCGAAAGTAGGTATTGGAGTGCTTTACATGAGCACCAACTACATTACACGTTATTTAAAACTGCCCAAAATTAGAAGCTGGGTTGAAGTCCTGGCAACGTGTTACAAATGCAGTTAATTAAAAAACGTTTTTTCTTGTTATTGAGGCCGCAGAAACAGCCAGCCTCGAGGAGCAGTTTCAAGCATGGGAAGTAACTGTGACGGCGAGTAAGCTGTTTTCTGGGCTAGTTCTTTAGATGCTTATCGTGCCGCGAGAGCGGGGACGGGGCTTCGTGATAGGAGAATAAGGACTCTGCAATGGACATAGGCTGGTAATCTATAAGAGCGGCATACGTGGCATTGTGTGAGGAGTTGGGCACGAGGTGACTGACTCGGTGAAGTCCGTGAAGGGAGCAGGACTTTGTGGCCATTTGAGGATCGGAAAATCGAACGCCATAAGTGGACTGACTGGGGTTGTAATAGAAGGCTTTCGGCGCTACAAAGGGGAACCTACTCAACGGGGCATTGGGTTAAGGAGAAGTGGACTGTTTTATGAAGAAAGCGGGGTTGGGGAGTAGGTGAGACAAGGTTTTCAGGCTGTGGGCTCCCTGGGGCAATTGTATGACGTTATCGTTAGCGAGAGTGGGCCGGAGAGAGCTGCGGGCAGAGGGAAGGGGGGCCACGCACGACAACAAACTAAGACCACAGGACACCCAGATGACAAAAACAAAGACAACAGACACGAAGAACAGTACACAGAGACGACAGGACACGGACAAGACCTACATAGTAAACAACCAGTAAACAAAGACAAGCCACGGACATACAAAATGCTGCTTGCCTGCTAGCAGCAAATCAAGGAAATGAAATCGCGCAACCCACCCCTGCAAAACACACGTCCAAAATGGCCAAAACATGCAGAGAAAAAAAAAAACACCGCCCACCACCGCATGACGTTCTAAAAGGAGCGGAATGAGAAAAAATCTACGGAACGCCCACGAATCTACTCGGAGAATAACGGACAGATCTCTCTTCCAATGGCTAGTCTCCATTTATGGAGCTAGCCAATGGAGGAGACAGGCGGGACAAAGCCCCGTACTGCTAAACAAAAGATTTCACCTGCGCTAACACTGCTGCGCAGTGGACGCCAGGCGAAACCTAAAAAGTGGGGGCCCCAGAGAAGGCATACTTTATCCGAAAGAGGAGTCATTCTACATTTTTCGAAGTGAAAGAATATATAATGTCCTCCTCTACACTTTCTGCATGAATGGTCTTTGAGAACGTTTGTGTCTTTCTCACTTTCAAACTTGTACAGAGGGACACGGCTCCTCCCACTATCAAGTGGCCTCATTTCCAGCCAGGGGGTATTTCTGTAGGATGTGGGAACAGCCGCGCAGCTGCATTTAGCGCTTGCCACAAGGCTACATTCTGTGCTTTTTAAAACTTGATCTTATTGTTTAACACTGTATCTTCCTATGTGCGCCTTAAACGTGTACTTTTGACTTTCTCTGCACTTGTCTTAATACAACTTCTTTCACCGCACCTACCTCACTCCGAAGATGTTGAGCCAGTACTCGGAGGATATAAGGGACAACTGCCCCAGATGTAGCGCGGAGGGGGCGGGATTCCTGCATCTGGCCTGGGAATGCCAGTTAGTGGGGGGGCTTCTGGGCAGGGGTTGTGGGTCACATAACTGCCACCACTGGCTTCGGATCCAGCTAACACCCTTACATTGTCTGCTGGCATTGGTCCCTAAGCGGCAGAAACGGAAACTGTCATACAAACATACAAATTATTACAACTGATGTTAGTGTTGGCTAGGCGCAGGGTTGCTATCATGTGGATGGGACAGATGGCCCCAGAGTTAGGCACATGGCTTAAAGATGTGAGGGAATGGACCCTAGCAGGGGAAACACACATGCAGAACACTAGGAGAGATGAGAAATTGCAGGAGGACTTGCTGGCATGGCGCACCATGTGTATGTCAGGTTTGGCTGCGGATGGGAAGTTATCACACAGCGACTCCGAGGGGACTAGTGGCGAATTGTTTTCAGCGCAAGAATCGGGGTCTGAGGGGGAGAGGGGAGGGGACCCCTGAGGGGTTGCTCGTACAGTGCACGGAGCTGGGCCTGGTTTGTTTCCTCACGATGACACTTGTCCTTTGCTTGTTATTTTACTGTCCCTCATGAACTTACGTACCTCAAGATGTAGACCTCTCCGAGATGTGCCTTAATGAGTCCGTCGATCTGTATACAAATGTTTTTATGATGCTTTTTGGGGGAGGGTTTCTTATTGTACATTATAAACTTGAAAATAAAGTTTAAAAAAAATGTGTCTTAATACTTGCTCACCTGGGCGTTGCCTTCGCTGTCCCCGGTCCGTCATGGCTTTTGGTGCCGATTGTACGGAGGGAAACGGCTCCTCCCTCTATCGAGTGGCCTCATTTCCGGCCAGGGGGTATGTCTGTAGAATGGAATATCGGCCGCGCAGCGGGCACGCCGCTGGCGCGCCCAAGGCAAGCCAGTCTGCGCCCGTCCGTGCCAGGACAATGCCAGTCGCCAGTTTTGAGGAAAACCCCTACACCTACTCCCGCGACAACCTCCTGGCTATTAGATCTTTAATGAGCAAGGTCTGCTCTCCCCTACCAAACACTCCTATGGGTCCTTTTTGCTGCAGGAACTGTGGTTATAATTCTGAAGTTACCCAGCGATGCCCACCCATACAATCACTGGTCTCTGGACAGAACATTAAAATGCTCAGTATTAACTGTCAATCACTGGTCAAACACTACCTAGATGTGTTTGACCTACTTCAAGACGAGTCTCCAGATGTGCTTTTCCTGACAGAAACCTGGTTGTCATCCGACATGTTGGTTGAACTGGGTCTGGGGCTTCCCACAGGCTACAGCATTTGTACCCTCAATCGAGAGTCAAGGGGTGGCGGGGGTGGCAGTTCTCTGTAAATCACACATCACCTGCTCACTGGTTAAGGAAGATGTGGCGGGTTGTGAGTGCGGCTGTTTTGGGATCTCTCTGAAACCCTAATTTCACCTTGACGGGACTATTAGTTTACCGCCCTCCGGGCCCATTAGTTTACCGCCCTCCGGGCCCATTAGTTTACCGCCCTCCGGGCCCTTCCAAGGAGGGGAGGATTGCACTGGCAGATCTAGTAGGTCCTCTGGTTGTGAGGAATGCCAACTTTTTGGTCCTTGGTGATTTAAATCTTCACCTTGACAATCCTCACGATTCTGAAGCGGCTAACTTTTCCGCGGATGTAGCGGCCTGCCAACTGCTTCAATTGGTTCCCGGTCCTACTCACTCTGCGGGCCACTTACTCGACCCTGTTTTCTCTAACTTTTCAGGTCTCTCTGTCTTAACCCCCTTTCCGTTAGACTGGACGGATCATTATTTGTTCTCTAAGAAGCTCCTTGGGGTGGTGTCATCCCGCAGGCCCCATCAGTACTGCACTCTCCGCCGTCCCTGGCATAAATGAAACTTTGACCAGCTCTGCACCTCCCTCTCATCAAGTATGCCCTGCTGGCCAGACCAGCCTGACCTGGCCAGTGATGTCTTTACCGACTGGCTAAAGCTTCCGCTGGGTACTATGGTCCGGCCCAAATGGTTGAAGGGACGTAGTACCAAGTCTAACCCTTGGTACAATGGCATCCTTTCCACCATGCGTAAAGCTTGTAAACAGCTGGAACGGGAGAGGAGGCGATATTTATCTATCACCCTGAAAGGCCACTACCAATCCGCCATAAAAAAATACCACAGGAGATCAGAAATAGTCAGAATCCCACCAAAAAGGTCTTCATCATCACTATCCTCAAAAACGCGGGGGCACCTAGGGCACCCACAGTCAAGTCTAGCGAGCATTGCGAGGACCTAGTCACCTTTTTCATAAACAAGGTGGAAAACATCCACAAAACCTTCCCTTCAACGGTTCTTGGTAGTGATTCTGTGGATCCATCCCCTCTGCCCATATATTAGCCACTTTCCCACCCATTACTGAAGAAGTACTTACTACACTCTGCGGGAAGGTTAAATCCAGTTCCCCTACTGCCCCTATGAAGCCGGAACATCTGAGGAGCTTATTATCGGTTTTACTTACACCGCTGGGCCAGGTCATTAACCTGTCTCTGGCCAAGGCCACTGTCCCTAGGTCATGGAAGCAGGCCGTTGTCATGCCGCTTCTAAAGAAGCCCACGTTAGACCAGATTAAATTGGAGAACTTCCGCCCTATCTCCTTGTTGTCTTGGATTTCTAAAATTACCGAAGCTCATGTCAATTCGATCCTATCTAACTACCTGAAGGAAAATCACATCTTCCACTGCTCTCAGTGTGGCTTCCGTCGCGGTCTTAGTACTGAATCAGCCCTCCTAGCCGTATCTGAACATCTGAGAGCAACCCTGGATGAGGGGCGGACCTCGGCACTAATCCTATTGGATCTCAGTGCCGCTTTTGATACGGTCTCGCACTAGATCCTGATTCAAAGACTGAAGGAGGCCGGCATTGCGGGCGCTGCCCTGTCCTGGCTTACCTCTTTTCTCTCAGATAGGTTTTTTTCAAGTTTCAGCTCCCCCTTTTTCATCTAGGATGTATTCCATCAAACAGGGGGTACCACAGGGCTCTGCGCTAAGCCCTACACTTTTTAACTTGTATGTTCAGCCGCTGGCCTTGGTAGCCAAAAGGAGAGGGTTGACGATGGTCTCATATGCTGATTACACCCAACTTGTAGTCGCCCTCTCCAATGACTGCTAAAATGATGCGGCCAAGTTTAAAAGTGGCTTGGCGGATGTAGCAGAGTGGCTGACTGCAAACTGCCTACAGCTCAATGCCAGCAAGACCGAGGTCCTGCTGGTTGGGAAGGATCATGAGTTGTGAAGCGGGCATTGGTGGCCCTCCTCCCTGGGACCGCCCCCCCCCCCCCCCCCCCCCCCATATTCCAAAAAAGGTGGTGAAAAATCTGGACCTTTGGGTTGACTCAGCGCTGAGCTTCCAAACTCCAACTAAGAGGGTTGCGGCGACATGTCTTGGCATTCTGCGCAGTCTTAGACCCATGCTGGGTTTCTTTGACCCTTTCATCCAGCAGACCATTGTGCAAGCTTCTGTTCTATCTAGACTGGACCACGCCAGCGTACTTTACCTTGGGGTCAATAAGACAGAGATCTCAAGACTTCAGAGAGTCCAGAATGTCGCCGCCAGAATGCTTCTTGCCATGCCCAGTCGCTGCCCCACCTGTAGTACCATTCGGCGGCTACACTGGCTGCCAGTGGGGAGGTGGGTGGAGTTTAAATCTCTCTGCTTTGCGTTTAAGATCTTGAAATCTCCCACCTCTGGTATATCTGGCCTGCTCTCGTTCTACACTCCCATTGCGTCATCTGCGCTCTGCAGGCAAACATTTGGTTTCTATATCACGTGCGAAGAGGGCCCATGCAGGTGGTCGCTCGTTCCGCGTTCTGACTGCCAAGCTCTGGAATGATCTTCCCTCTCATATTCGGAGCATGGATAACTATTTGACTTTCCGAGAAGCGTTAAAGACCCATCTGTTCCTGCATTAAGTTCCCTTCTTTTGACCCACCTGTCTTCCCTGGCCCTTCCTGTCTTTCCTCTGGAGGGATGCCCACTGTTTAGGTTCTATTTTGGTCAGCTGTGCGCTTTACAAACTTTCTTAACATAACAAAACAGACTTCTCATTTTGGGAAAAGTTGCTACAAAAGGAACCAGTAACTTACTTATTTTTTGCAGTTTATAGTGTTGTAGATTCACATGCTGCACAAGCTCCTATAATGTAATGCCGGACTCAGAACATTACAAGCTGTGTTTCCTCGAAAAAAGGGTTTCGGTTTAGAGGTGGCTTTAAACAACTTCCCCGAAAGCCACAATTCACCAGGACACAGAGTCCACCTCAGATTGTGTAGTGTCCACCCCATTATAAGTGTGTGTGTGTATGTGTAGAGATGCAAAGAATCAGGTCATGGTAAATTAGAAGGTAGAGCTTAGTTAGTAAAATAAGAGATAAATACTTATCGTACCAGACAGCATTCTGTTGGCTAGCATTGGGGGAGTGGAGAACGCATGTGAATCCACAGCTTTGTAAGCTGAAAACGACTTTTACAGGTAACTGCTTTTGTTTGCAGCATATGCTGGTGTAGATCACATGCTATGCACAGACTGAACAAAACGATCTGAACCACTAAAGCAGTGCCTTGCGAGCACAAGTAGATCCTGCCTGTAACAATGTTTTAAGTACAGTCAGCCCAATATGTGCCTTAATGGCAAGGATGAAGAACGTGGGGTGCGTGAGGAGCACTCGCTTTTAGGAAAGTTGATCCTACTTATGGGTTGGTGCTCTGATTGTAAGGGCTGTCACTCCCAAATTCAACTGTAGTTAAGACTAGCCAAAGGGTTAGTCCAATTATGCACTGTTCACTCAGTGTTTTCCCACACCTATTCGGTTTGTAACGTTCAAATTACTTCATAACAACATCAGTATTCATACTTTTTAATTTCTTAGTTTTCACCAAAATTCATTTTATGTACTGTGAGTCATTAATTCTTCATGATCATCTCAAAACTGTAAATTGCATATACATTTACATTTATACATAACATTATTTTCCTGAATTCAATTTCAAAATCAATCAACATTGACATTTAACACGCCCGATGCATTTCGGTACCCTCATGGTACCTTCCTCAGGGGAAATACTTGTTATGGGAGATATCTGCGAAGTCTCCCGACAGGCGCTTTGCGCGGGATCTAATGCTGCGTGTAATGTTTACTTGTGCGGAAACCTGAAAAGATGATAATCTGCGTGTATCATATGCAAATGTATTCTCGACTTCTCTCACTGACGCCAAAGTTCCCGGGACCTTTAATGGCAAGGATGAACATACACACAGTAATGTTTGGTGATGGTGTGCTTCTATGTTCAAGAAGAAGCCTTACAAATATCGTCTACTGGGATATTACCAATGCAATTCATTTTGACTCACCTTTTACAAGGTAATTGTGTCCTAGGGATGGGATTACACTGTGTGCTTGGCTTTGGAATAACAAAGGTGAAAACATCTAACTATCTATCTAGCAAGGCTTTCTTCTGAGATGGGATTACTAAGTTATGGTTGGGCAAAAGCAACAAAACGTTGTTCGGGTTTCTTAATGGGCTTTGTACAGTCGTCACAGAACAAGATGAATTTTCGTACATCTAAAGTGGGTAGTGTTTCCACTAGCAACTGTGACTGAGTGAAAAAAATAAGCAAAATCGATGGACTGGCTGACATGGAATGCTAAAAACAACTTTTGGCAAGAAACAAGGATGTGTCCTTGGCACAACTCGGTATTTGTGTACCTGCATAAAGGGTTCTGACTGACAAAGCCTTAACTTGATTAACTCACCACAGGGTGAGGATAGCCGCAAGGAAAACTATTTTCCAAGAGAGGAATGGCAGCGGACAAGGTTAGAATAGCTCGAAGGATGTCCAAGCACAATAATAAAGTCTCTGGAAGGGAATGAGGGTAGCCTAGGTAGGAAGGTATTAATGACCGGAAAACTGAAGTTAGACTGAAGTTATCCATTTTGAAGGTACATAGCTATTGCTGCTGGGTGTACCCGTATGGTAACTCATTTTTACGCAGCAGCAGCAAGTAGAAATCAATGTGTTGGAATGTGAATACGAACTGTTGTTTGTTACGAGTTTCCATTAAAGCTTCATAACATGCACAGTGGTGTAACGAAAGTTGAGGGTGCCACCCTGCAAAAAACATGGAGGCTCCCCCTCGTGGGGTCAGTCAGGAACTGCCCCCCCCTCTCCCGGGGTCACGCAGGAGGGGGCCCCATCAGCACAGATAATGTGCTGAGGGGGCCCGCTGGAGTTCAAACCCCCTGAAGTGTGGGGGCTGCAGAGGCCTATATTACGCCAGTGAACATGCAAGTCCTCTTTTTACAATTTTCATATATTCTTCAGTCAGCAGCAAACACTCAAATTCTAAGACCTCAAGAGCCAAATCTGAGGGTTCAGAAATTTTAAATTGTGATGCAGTAAGTGTCCTTGATACTGACTGAACAACTTAGATGCAATTGTAGCTATTTTGTGTAGGTGAATGGACATCTCTAATCAGAGAAAGTACCATGGCTGCTGAGTCAACATTAAGGAAATCATGGTCATTAGTGCCTTATGTTTTCTTTTGCGCTAGATAAGTAACCAGTGGCAGCAAAGAAAAAGGATATTTAAATATCTCTGACCAGCTTATCACTAGGGCATTGCCCAGAGACGTTATTATGGGTAACTGGAGGAAAGGTTTCAGTAGTTTCCATTGGTTTGTGAGGCAATCAGGTCCGAATTTGGAGTCCCCCAACAGTTCAGAACTTGGGAGTAAACATCCTTGTGTAAGGAGATCAACAGGAAAGAATACACTCCTGGGAGATATTCCACTAACAGATTTGAAGGTGGAATGCTGTACTACTTGGGCACACTTGCTAAATTATAGAGAATCCGTGCCCCCGTTTTTGTATGTAATACATGGAAGTCATATCGTCTTATTGGATCAGGCCGACTTTGTTGGGGTGCCTGGTCTGAAAGATTAAAAATGCTTACTGCACCACTAAAAACACTAACACACTTATGTAGAGGAGGCATTCTTGAGTGGGCCGCTGACCGAGATTGGGAAAGTTGCCCATGTGAGCTTCCAAGCTTGTGGATGGTCACCTCCAGACGTGGGTCGAGACGTAACCTACACAGGAACAAGCTATACTTATTACTCCATTGCAACTTTTGTTGAACACTACTGGGCATCACCAAGACTAGATACTTGGATTTGCTTTTGAATAGTGTCCAATGTCACAACAGTGTCCTTTTTCTCCCACTTATGACAGTTTTCTAGTGTTCTGAGGAGGTATTCCGATTGTTTTTAATTCCCGTTAGATGTTCTGCCATTAGAAAAATTCTGTGGTAAATCACCCAATTCCTTCCCAACTTCTGAGCTCCTTTTTTTGCTCATGTGGAACATCTGGGTGTTGCCCGTTTAGACCAACACCTCGGAGTTCTGGATACAATAGCGAAAAGACTGTGGTGCTGTCCTGATGGCTAAATTTTTCTGCAGACGTCTTTGCTTTTGTGACCAAAGGCCGCTGGCCTACAGCTCCGGAAGAGGTGCTCCCCATCCACCCATTGAGGTGTCTGAGGTAATCACGAAGTGAGAGGTGGAAGGAATGTGAGGCCTGAATCTGTGATCGCTGGCCTTGTCAACCAGGAACGTGATGGTTTCATTTTTTGAATTATAGCTATTATGTCTTCGAAAGAGCATGAAACTTCAGCCCACTGTTTGCCCAACCCGTCTGGATAGCCTTGTGTGCAACTGGCAGAATGGTATTAACACTAAGCACGATGACAAGTCTAGAATACATTTCAAGAAGGGTACCTTTGCTTAAATTTGCTTCAGGAATTGCCTTGCTAGTGCAGCTAGAGCCTGTTCTTTGTCAGCTGATGGATATGGCTGTGTCTTCTTCGTGTCTATTACCACCCCTAAGTAGTGACTGTACCAAGAAGATGTTACACAGGATTTTGTTTCGTTTGAGGTCTAGTGGCCTGAAGAGCCTGATGCAGGCTGCTTTTGAGCTGTCTGTGGAGGCTATAGATGATCCGTTGACCATCCAGCCATTTAGGTAATAGTAGCCCTGATGTCCTTGATGGATGAAAGGTGTGCTGTGACTGGTGTCATGCATTTGGTGAAGATTCTGAACGATGGCCAAAAGAAAGAGCTCAGAATTGGTAGTGGCACCCAGCTTCCTTGAATCTTTGATACTTGTGTTTTCCGTGAACTGGAATGTGAAAATACACTTCTTGAGATCTAATGATGCCATGTATTCGTTCCTCATTAGGAGTTACAAGACCTCTTGGAGTGTTACCATCCTGAATGATTATTTTTTTAGGAAGAAGCTGAGGCGTCGTAAGTGCAGAATGTGCTTCCACTCTTTAGATGTTTTCGTTTTTATGAAGTAGTACCTGCAACAGAATCTGACGTTTGATCATTCAGTGCTGTATCTATGGCTCCTTTCTGTGGTGTGCTGCCAGTCCCTGCTTTTAAACAAGTTTAGCTGCTTGTGACACATGCTGGGCGGAGTCGTCACTGATAGATGTTGCACAAATTTCACCACCCATTTGTCTGTAGTAATTTCTTCACAGCAGCTGGAGAAAGATGAGATTCTGACTTCTACAGGGCCTGATATCTTGGGTTATGCTTGGTGGAATCCAGTGCCTGAAAATCATCAATGATGCCTTGTCTCTTGGCCTTTTGACGGACCATTATGTTTTGCTGGAAGCCTTGTACAGGAATGGGGCTGTGTTGGCCTGTAAGGTGGTGGTTGTTGGCGGTATGATTGAGGCTCATAGGAAGGATAACTAAACTTTTGGTACAGACCTTGATAGGGCTACATTCTTCCTCACCCACAAAAGGATTGATTTTGTCTTTGTTATAGTATATATAACCCCTCCCCTGCTGGTGACGGAACCACTCCGTCATCAGCCGCGGTCGCGCTGTGCTGATGACGAAGAGGTTCCGTCACGGCCCGCTCAGCACGCCGCGGATTCCGCGCCTGCGCTGAGCGTTCCATTGAGCGGGCGGGGCCGTGACGGAACCGCTCCGTCATGAGCACAGCGCAACCGCGGCTGGTGACGGAGCGGTTCCG
Organism: Lissotriton vulgaris; assembly: GCF_964263255.1. Classification (NCBI taxonomy): domain Eukaryota; kingdom Metazoa; phylum Chordata; class Amphibia; order Caudata; family Salamandridae; genus Lissotriton; species Lissotriton vulgaris. Next base: position 739,752,191 of record NC_141685.1, on the reverse strand, counting down.
TCACCAACATGGGCGCGCCGCACGGCTTCCCCGCCCCTTAGCACTGCGGCGGAATAGCCGCCGCAGTGAAGGGGTTAAAGAATCCTGCTTTTGTTATATAATATGGATATTTTTATTGGAGGCTCACACAGCCTGTGTCTTTAGCCTGTAGCCGAGAGTCATAACTCAGTGAATCAAGGTCAGATAGCACATAATATATGCAGAGATCACAGATTATTTTTCTGCCGTTCACCTCTTAGTTTGGTAAGGCTAACAATGATCAGAGAAAAAGTAACAAAGTCTCTGGAAAACAGTACAGGAAATAAACGGTAACTGAACTGAAGAAAGAAGACAAAAAAAAAGCTTAGGTATTAAGCCATAATTATGGAAAACACTGCATAACAGCGCACTGCCCATTCAAAAGTCTTTAACAACAAATGTAAAGTGGAAGTGACTGAAGCTTTTCAAAAATCGTTTGGACTTTTTTTAATTGAATAAAAATTACATTTAGAGAGGTCCTGGCATCCTCACAAAAAGGAATCCACAATGATAAGGAAGGATGTAGCAATTTCTAAAGACTACTGGAGCTATTAAGAGTTTGGCAGGCGCAAAACATCCGCATAAAATTGTATACCCATGGATGTCCAGCATTTGCCAAACTCTAAACGACCCCCTAGTAACATCATAATTTGAGTTATTTAGTTTGGAATGTTTGTAGTGCCAGAAACATTACAGAGCCGCTTCAGACTGCATAAAGCCGCATTGGAGGTGGAGAATGAGGAAACAGGAGTCGGTAATCAGATGCAACTCACGGATGATAGATGTTCTTATTGGTGGGGGGCAGTACATTGATAGAAATTAGTTTCCGGATCACATCTAAAAAGATATCTTCATTCCTGACATGGAAGAGAGAAAGGGAAAAGATTCAGGGGACGTGGTGGTGGAAAGACTGAACCTTGTTAATGGAGCAATGTGTTGCACTTGGCTGAGCGAAGGACTTGAATACTGTCAAACTACCTCCCTTTTGTGTCTGGTGTGTTTATTGGAGAAAGAAAATATTGCTAAGGAAGTCAGGACCATGACAGTGTAGAAAATTGTGACCAAGTGTTCCACGCTGGGCATCATTATGGAGCAACAAGATTAGGCAACTTTAGACGAGAACTGCAAGATATATATAATGTTTTTAATGACACCGTAGAATACAGTTTCTATGCAATGCAATGCCCTGGGATTCCCACTGACATTGGTGAAATCAATCACAACATTGTGCGAATCTATCAGATACAAAGTAGAAAGTAGAAGGAAGGTTTGTTGCAGAGATGCTCAACTAAAACACAGGGATGCAGAGTTGAGCAGAGCATGAAGGTGATAGGCACTCACCTGATAGAATAACCGCAACATTCAATACAATGAAAATTCCACAGAAGAGTCCGACTCTGAAGGTTGTCCATGCTGGCGCTGGCTACAGGTAGAAAAACAGCACGAGTCATGTTTGGATAGCAACAGAGGATAAGAACTGCAGTATGATGGACATCACTAATAATACCGGAAAATCATTAACGCATTAGGCCAAGTAATACAGAAGCACTCATTCAAAGAGACCGATTGCCATCAATATATACAGTGGGCTAAGGTGCACCACTTACTTTAACCAGCTTCCTCGACCATTAGCTTGAGACTTTATCAATCATGTACTTGTCCAACCCAGTGGAGTATTCATCTCTCACCTAAAGCTATTGTCCGTTTGTGTGTATGCTCCTGCCTCCAGTAGAGTGCTTGCATTGAACTGCATTAGGGGCAGTATACTATACAATTCGAGCCCGTACCATTCCCTCTCTCCGACTACCTCCTTTGAATCTTGCTCTCATGTGCTAACACCACATTAGTTACCAGATTCAACCCAGACCTGTTAGTTATGCCAATGCTTATTTTAAACTATTGCCGAACATTGACAAGGCCAAACAAAAAAACACTAACCAGGGGTCTTGCTCTGGGTTTTGATTCAAAGGATAATTTGTTAAGCCAGACTCTCTTGTTGAGTTATATTTGTGTTGGCAGAACAAACAGGAAACTTGGGTGTTGGACTTGGCCTTTTCCCCAAAAATGTTTTGCTTTTGCCCCCCTAATTTGGAATGTCTCCCCCATGGGATTAAACCTGTATAGGCCATGAGTGGTGTGAGACACCTTGTTGATATGGGAAGTCATGTAATGGTGTGAGCACTTGTAAATTCCCCCCATTGTAAAATGCACCTGACTGAAATGTACTGTGTTTAAAATGGATGCCATGGCCATGGGTTTTGCCACCGGACTGGCATAGGTCAGCGGTCTAGATAATATTACCCAGCCACCCCTAGCTTTTGGAGGGAAAGCCTGGCACCCAGGGTGCTCACCCCCTCCCCTTGAGCCAGTTTAGGCCAGCTTTGCCAACATTCTAGAAGGTTCTAGCACTGCCTGGGAGGAGGGTATAAGTAAGGGGGATGTGCCACCAGATAGTCAGTCAGCTCTGGGACAAGAAAGAGAGGGGACCTGCTGTAAGGTGCTACCGCCACATGGGCCTGTGAGCTGGGCCCTGCACCCCTAGGATCCCCCCCCCCCCTGCTGTCCCCCGGGCCCCTGACAAAGGAGGGCCCCTATCCAGGTCAATGACGCTGTTTGATCCAGGTACCACGCCAGCGCTGGGAGAAGCGCCCAGGAGGTGAGGAGTGGGACTGTCTACCCCCTCTTGTGAAGCTGTGACCCTGTGGAAGTGCTGGGTCGTGAGGAGCTGCCTGGAGGAACTGTTGCCCCTTGTGAGGTACTGCCTGGCAAGCGCTATTCTGGGGAGGTTGATGCCCCCAAGGAAGTTGTGAATCCCTGTGGAAGCTCGGACGCTGTGAGGGACTGCCTGCATAGCGCTGTGATGGAGCAGATTTCATCTGCAGTCAGGCATTGTTTTATTTTTTGTGCTTCAGACAGACTGCATTTAAATTGCCACACACCTTTTGGTGCAAATTAAAAACATGGCACATGAAAAATATGAAAGTGAGGCCTATTCACTCTGAAATGCTTTTGCTGAATTAACATGTGTTTTTGCAATGTAGAGAAAAGTGGCCTTTTTAGCTTTGAAGATTAATAGAATATGTTTCTCTCTTCCCAGCTCATCCCTAAATCCACTATTCCTGTCTTAATAGACTTTGACTTGTTGCATATTTTGATAAATATTTTCAGTTAATAACACCTCTTTTACTTTGTTGCACATTGCACCTTTATTTTGCATGTTGTCATAAATAATAGAAAAGCTGCTTTACACTAGTAGCTTGGCTAGGTAAACCTTTATATATGACATTAATATTATCTTTTTGTTTGTTTTATTTTGGGGCCTACCATTAAATGGCTGCCTGTGAAACCAGGCTATGGCTTGCTTTGAAAGAGAAGAGAGCATGCGCAGACTGTGGCAGCTTGACTCAAACCACGAAGAAGTCAAGGACAGCTTGAACTGTACATTCTTGTGATTCTGCCAATGTACCAGTGTTAGTTAAAAGTATCCATCTGACTGCTCTGTGAAGGAAGGAAGGAAAACTATAGAAACATTTTCCTTAGCAATTTTTGCAAACTTATAAAATGTATTTATTATGTATGCTTCTTTTGTTAAAACTGATATAGTCAGGTTTTTTTTAATGCGTCAGGGTGATGAGAACTCATGCCATCATGACTGACCAATCAGTACAGGGTTTCCTGAAAGTTGAAACATTTTGTGTAGTCTGCCAAAATTTTGTGTATAAATACTACCTCTCCGGAGGAGGGGCTGGCTTTTCTCAGCTCAGCTGGCTTCTAGGCTCATTAGGGGGTGTGTGAGCTCTTGAGAGAAGGAACAGATTAGGCCAGACATCCTATGGGTTAGGTACGAGATCGTCACGGGTGCATGGGCGTCCGAGGAGAGTCAGGGGGAGGTTTCTTGCTTCCACGTCATATTTTTGCACTGAGGCCACATTCCTTTGAGGTCTGGTGAAGGAGGGGCTATCTCACTCCCTGCTTGCTCTTTAGACACAGACAGATGCAGAAGAGCAGCTGATTAAATAGAATTAGATGCTAAACTTTCAGTTATGCTTTGACTAATTAATTAGGTCTGAAAAGATGTATTTGTCTTATGCATGTATTTCTCTTTATGGGAGATTTTTGCAAACTATTTGATTTTTGATTAAGCCTTGCAAGACTATATTTTTCTTAGAAACTCTAAGAATTTTGAATGACATTTTGCGCCACATTTTCTATCCTATATGTAATGCTTATATGCAGACTGTAAAATGTTCTGTATTAATGCTATTTTTTCTGTTTTCCAAATTCTGTAACCTGATTGATATTTTACTAATGAATAAAGGGTCAGAGAAAAACGTAACTTTTGACTAGAAAATAAAACCCTTTAAATACTCAATAACTCTCTTTATTGGCTTAAAATAATAATTGCATTTATGACTGTTCATGAGTATTAAAAGTCTCCTGAAGGTAATACATGGTGTGAAGGGCCCAGCACCTTTTGAGCGGTAAATTAGAGGTAGCAGGAGGGGTTTGCATTGAGAAACTACCTGAAGAAATTACCGCTCCATCAGTTTTTGGTAATCAGAGGATGGTCATTATTGATTAGTTTGGTGATTAATGATTATTGATTTCACCATCAACTACTCAACTAATGGATCATTGACCTTAAGAGGGAAGTAAAATAATTGCCCAAGTTAGATAAATGTCCAAGTCCTGATTCCTGACTCCAATGCTCAGAACCTGAAGACTGGCAAAGCAGTACTGGAAGGTGATGCAAGAAGTGGTGTGAGTATGAATAGGGTTGTGAAATGTTGTTAATATGCTAGCATGTATTTTTGAAGTGTGGAAAATAGTAAGGATTTTTACTGTTGGTGACATTTTGCTCATTTTGAATTGATGGTGTTATTGATTACATTGGTAATTTCATAGGACATAATTTTTGGTTATTGATTACATGTTTTAACTCTTCATGTTAAGTTAGTGTCTTGTTCTATGTTGTCTGGAACACGCAGGTATGCACACCTGTGGAATCCCGGGAAGGAATAGCGGGTGGTAAATGGAAGCCACACTGCACTGAGGCTACTCGTCTGTTGGAATAACACTGAGAAGCTGGGTAGGGCTGGCAGTGTTAAATTAGGGACTATTTTCTGTGTGAGTGATTGTAGCAAAGAGTTCACTGGTGAAGCTTTGGTCTGATATCACCTAGAAAGGGTCACACTAAAGGAGTAGCAGGTTCTTCTGAGCTTGAGTGACAGCAAAAGGGTTCGCTGTTGAAACTTTGGCCTAAGATATATCCTGAAGGATAAGTCCAAAGGAGTAGCAGGTTCTTCTGAGCTTGTGTGAAAGGTAAGCGGAAGGGATTTACCTGTAGTGTTTGAAGAGTAAACTAAAAGTCTTACTTTTTGAAGGGTAAGCGGAATGTGTTACTCGCAGTGAATATAAATCTATCCTTTATTTAGCACAACAGACAGAGTAGCGAATGTATTTATGTTGTTACTAACAGAGTTATTGATTAAGAGAAATATTGCAGTAAGATTTTGTGGAGGGTCAGTGGTAGGAGTAAAACTGACTAAAATTGAGACTGACAGCTTTGGAGAAAAGAAATTGCATTGAACTATTGCAAAAATGAAAATGTTTGAAGGTTTAAAGAAGCTGTTAGGAGGTAAAGTGAAAAATTCGTTTTTTATTGGTGATGCTCCTGAAGAAACACCTGTGCATTTTATGTCTACCAATTTGGGACAAAATACATGTATGTGGGTTCACCAATGGTGCAAGATTACTGAAAAAGAGGGTGCTTTGAGGTTTCCAAAAGATGGTACTTTTGAATTGCAAATTATTGACAAATTAAGGGAAGTCTTATGTGAAATAAAGACACCATATAAAGCTGCACAATTTGAGGCCTTAAGCATATGGGAAAAGACAGCAAGAGAGAAAGCAAGTGAGGATAAAAAGGTAAAGCACCAGATACAGGAGAAGAGAATTAATGATGATAGAGAGCTTCAAATAAATAATGATTCAGGGGATAAAATAATGGATGTATTGTTAACTGAGTGTCCACCACTTTATGTGGTTCCCATTAAAAATAATGAAAATGGTGTACTAGTAGGCACTACAGTGGCTACTGCTTCTGTTGAACAGAGAAAAACACAAAAATAATTAATTTCCCTGAGTGAGGAAACAGTTGCATGTGCATTAACTACACATAATGGCCTGACAGATTTGGCTCAAAAATATGAAACTGATGGTTCAGGAAGTTTTCCATCTCAGAAAAGTTTTAGGGTACATATGGATGATGAAGCAAATGAGAAAATGTGTTCTTCAGGAATGCAATTGCACATTGCAGAAATAAAATATATTTTTAAATGCAATGGGTTTGAGAAATTAGGAGACAAATGGGCAAGAAAACATGAGAAGAAAAAGAAACCACCAGACCTAGCTAGGAAACTGGATAAGGAAAAGAAGCCACCAGATTTAGTTGAGAAAAATAATGAGGGAGAAGCTTTTGCTTACTCATTGAGAGAAAAGGTGGGAGAAGTGCATGTTCCTATGCTACAGAATAAAAGTGAACTTGCAGCATTTCTGAACACAATCCCACAATTGAGAGACAAATTTAGGCTGTGGTACCCACAAGTTGATGGATTTGTTGAGATTTTAAAGGAGTTGTGCAATAATTTGGAAATGTTCTTTTACATTGTCATGCAGACTGAATTGTGGTTTGAATCTAAAGTTTTGCAACGGCCAGGTGAGGAGACAATGAAAAGGGTTTGCATGAATGCACCATCATTTTCTGTTGATATGGAGGAAAACATAGCAGTGATTATTTTCCTGAAGGGCAGAGTGCCAGTAAAGGATGTTGATTGGGTACAGATTAAAAGAACACAGGATGGAAGTAAAGGTGGTTTGGGTTGTGCAAATTCAGGTATGGATGTTGTACTGCTGGAAAATGTGTCCTTTTGCCATCTTTATAGCAGATTTGAGCATTGGAAGAAGAAAAATAACTTTAAAGATGATGCACAAAAACATGGAGAAATGCAGATGCAAAATATACCAGCTAAGCAAATGCAAATGTCAGTTCAGAAACAGGTACCTATGGCAGGAATTTTCCAAGCAAAGATGGTCCCACAAAATATGGAAAATGCTAAAATTAATTTAAATAAGATGTCCAGAGCAAGAGTGAATTATTTCCAGAGACAAAAATAAAACCTAGTCCAACAGGTTGCTGTGTTTGAAAATGAGCGTTTTAACCCTCACAATTCTGAATTTGCCAAGTCCATTGTGGAGGCAGTGGAAAGTCCAGACTTAATTTCAGGAGTTTTAAACAAAGAAATTACAAACCCAGTTTTAGAAGAATTTGAACCAAAATTAGGCCCATTTGAGGAATATTGCAAAACTGTAGTCTGTGACTCTGGCCTAGCAGAAAAACAATTGTTTTGCAAATTAAACAGCACAGATTACTGTGCATCAGATAATGTTCATTTTCAGATTCCTGATGAGGAGGTACAATTTAAAATGGCCCAACAAGAAACAGCTGTAGCATTATTTTCAGAAAAGACAGTTGAAAAATTACCTTCTGCTTTGGGAAAAATAATAAACACAGAAATAAGAGAGTTCACAGAGAAGGATGCCAGATTAATAAAATGTGCAGAACACGTCTTATTAGAATTAGAACCAAATGACATGTATTCAAGAATACCATCAGTTGCAGGAATTTTACCAATAAAAGGATTTTTGATGGAATTGATAGGAAGTTTGTGTAACTTTCTGATCAAAGGTTCGCAGAAAATAAATGAAAAGAACAGAATAGTGCAGGAGATTAAAAACATATTTTTTTCATGTTGTCCTGTGGTACCGAATCCAGCCAATATATTTTTTCACATTACATGTGCTGAAGAATGGCTTACTTTTATTGATTTTTGCAAAGTCCATGTAACAGTGCCATTGCATGAGAATAGTCAGGAGTACTGTCAAAAAGAAGATGAATACCTGGGACACAAAATTGGAAAGGGAGGTAGAAAGGTGTCACCAGAGAAGGTGGAAATAATTTCTAAGAAAAATCCACCTCAAATTCAGAAAGAAGTCAGGACATTTTTGGGAATGGTTAGCTGCTGTAGAGAGTGGTTACTAAACCTTTCCCTAGTGGCTAAGCCTTTACCTAGGCTGACACATGAGGATGTGTCTGATCCGCTTCCATTGGACAACAATTGCACAAAAGCATTCCTAGAGTTGAAAGAGAAAGAATGTTGTGCCCCAGCACTAGGAATGAAAGTTTATTTGAAAGAAAATACACCAATTTGCAGTGAGAGGGAGGGCTGCACTCTCTCATTGCCTATTCAAAAAGATGACTGTGTTCAAAGCTCTGTGATGTATTGCCCAACGACCTTTGACCCTAACTTCACAAAAATGTCAGCAAATGAATTGGATTGTGATGAAACTGAATATGAGTGTCTAAATATCATGAAAATATGCATAAAGCCAAATTCAGACTTTAAGGATGAACGCCTGAGTCAGCCCAACAATGTCCATTTTGTAGATGGCCCATGTTTGAAAGGTGACACATTAAAAGCAGCACATGCTGTGCTCCTTATACATTATGTTGTCAAAGCTTCATGGCTTTCAGTAGTTACCTCAGCCCAAAATTCGAAATTGATTGCCCTTACCATAACATGCAGTATATCTGCTCAAATGAGAGTCACTGTTGTCATGGGAGAGAGAAATGCTTATTCAGTTGCACACATTTGTGTTCTGTTAGCATGTACATTCTATGGAATCTTCACAGTTGAATTAAAAGAGGCTCAAGAAAATGTTTTTGAAGCAGCACAACAGGGTTGTATCAGAACTGTTTTTGAGAAAAGTGACAACTGCATAGTGGCAAAAGTGTTATTGCAAAGACTGATGCCCAGGTATAGATTGCCAGTTTCTCTGAAATCAGATCATAATGTGGTCTTAAAGATAATGAGTGCAGAACAACAGATTGGACAAGGAATGGATTGCAGCTATCTGCCTGAAGTGTCAAGCATAATAAAGCAACACAATGGCAGCACTGAGTTACCTTTTGCAAAAGACGGTGTCTCACCAACACCAAAGTGGCTTGAAAATGCATATGCAAATGCACTTGTGGAAAACGCTGAGGAGAACACTAGCCATGGCTGTGTAGGTCTGGTTGATGTACAGTGTGCAGTTTCTCACCAGATTGCAGCTGCTACACAAGATCTGCATAATGGATGGTGCAACAGCTTTGATCTGAGAGATGCTGTGGTGAAACATCTGAATCTGATCAAAGTGAAAATAAGAGTGAAAGGCATTGGTTGAAAAAGTGCAAAGGATTGATGGTGCTCTGTCAGAGTTTCTCAGCACATAAGTAGTCTAATTTGCATTGAAAAGGTAGAGAATGCCACACTGTATGAGCCATTCTGAAGGCAAGCTGATGACAAAGAGAAAAGAAATGCTGAAACTGTCCTGTTGAATTCCTTTTTAGGTTTCGCCTCGCCGAAGATGCGCTCTGCGCATCTTTTCGGCGCAGGCGAAATCCTGTTGAGAACCGTAGGGTGGCTTGGTTCGGCCCTCGTCCTTGATTGGCTGGCTCCGTAAACGGAGCCTTGCCATTGGACGAGGGGCCTGTCCGTCAATGCCGGACCAGACACGGGGGCGTTCCCGACATTCTTTGGCTTTTGCCGACGTCACGGGACGCCGGGAACGCCCCCGTGTCTGGTCCGGCATTGCCGGCACTTCTACGTCTCTCCTGCCCCGTGTCGCATCGGTCCCCGGAGAAAAGCCGCCACCGAGACTATCATCGGGCTCGGGGCCCGCAACGTTTGTTTCCCCCCTTGGTTTTGGGGTTGCCAGCCTGCCTGCAAGTGCCAAGGTATTGTTGATATCCCCCGCGGTGCGAGCCGCCCCTTCCCGCTGACTCGCACCGCTCTGTGTCTCTCTGCCTGCCTGCAGCTCCGCGCTGCGAGAGCGCTCCAGCCCCTCCCGCTGGAATCCTTTAGCGGTCGGGTCCAGCAGGCTGCAAACGAAGCCCCCGCCCGCGTGACTGAGGCGGCGCTGGGTCCTTGGGCCTTCCCTCCCCCTGGATAGCCCTGAGGTCGGTGGTTCCCCCCCGAGTGGGTCCTGTAGACCAGGGGGGCCATCCGCTCTACAAGACCCGACCGGGCCGATCGCGTCTCACGCGGGAAGCGTGAGACTTGGCAGGGAGTCGGGATTTCACCCGTCCAAGGCACCGTATTACTATCGTTTATGGCGGCATGTTGTATAGCCTTGGTTGTGCCCCAATGTGCTAGTGCGAGGTTCATGTGCCCCATTAAAAGCAAAATTGCTATCTCTAACATGTCCAGTTTAGTATATATGTTGGAAACGGGCACACCACATAACTCTGCCATCCCTGGATAGGTGTTCATGTGCCCCATTAAAAGCAAAATTGCTATCTCTAACATGTCCAGTTTAGTATATATGTTGGAAACGGGCACACCACATAACTCTGCCATCCCTGGATAGGTGTGACCACACCTACACTTATGGGAGCCTTCAGGGTCAACATGTGGAGCCAGTGTGTAGGGTGCGCCTATCCAGATACTAACAGCCAAATTCCTATTACTTTGACGTCACCCCACTCTTTATTAGGGGGGAAATTAAATCCTTTATCAGGAAGGCTTCGAGCAAAGGGGTGCACAAAGAATGCATCCCTGGGCATTTTCGCCTCTGTGTATACTACAGTAAGGGTAGCTGCACCCCCTCATCTTAGTATTCTCAGAGTGCCGTGGAGAGGCAGAAATCGCTCTGTGTCTCTCTGCCTGCCTGCAGCTCCGCGCTGCGAGAGCGCTCCAGCCCCTCCCGCTGGAATCCTTTAGCGGTCGGGTCCAGCAGGCTGCAAACGAAGCCCCCGCCCGCGTGACTGAGGCGGCGCTGGGTCCTTGGGCCTTCCCTCCCCCTGGATAGCCCTGAGGTCGGTGGTTCCCCCCCGAGTGGGTCCTGTAGACCAGGGGGGCCATCCGCTCTACAAGACCCGACCGGGCCGATCGCGTCTCACGCGGGAAGCGTGAGACTTGGCAGGGAGTCGGGATTTCACCCGTCCAAGGCACCGTATTACTATCGTTTATGGCGGCATGTTGTATAGCCTTGGTTGTGCCCCAATGTGCTAGTGCGAGGTTCATGTGCCCCATTAAAAGCAAAATTGCTATCTCTAACATGTCCAGTTTAGTATATATGTTGGAAACGGGCACACCACATAACTCTGCCATCCCTGGATAGGTGTGACCACACCTACACTTATGGGAGCCTTCAGGGTCAACATGTGGAGCCAGTGTGTAGGGTGCGCCTATCCAGATACTAACAGCCAAATTCCTATTACTTTGACGTCACCCCACTCTTTATTAGGGGGGAAATTAAATCCTTTATCAGGAAGGCTTCGAGCAAAGGGGTGCACAAAGAATGCATCCCTGGGCATTTTCGCCTCTGTGTATACTACAGTAAGGGTAGCTGCACCCCCTCATCTTAGTATTCTCAGAGTTCCGTGGAGAGGCAGAAATCGGTGCATAGGGCTGGTGCTATCTTTGGACACTATTAATGATTTCACTTTTTACTTGCCTTACTTATGATGAAAAACAAGACAAAATAAAGCCAAAACTTGTGAATTGTAGTACTACACAAAGTGACTTAAAGAGAACTAATGAAAGCATTCAATGGCATTTCATTTTTTTAAAGATAATGTTGTTCTTCTAATGGCATTATTGTAAGCAACCAGTGTTGCCTCATTCAGGCTTAGTACTGCATAGTGGTGGGTAGAATGGATATTGGAAAACTGGTATTAAGTCAGTTAGTCATGGAATAATTATGCTGTAAATCACAAAATAATCACTCCACAGGGAGGGTTTGATTAATATTGGGAGATGGGTGGTGGGGGAGGGGGGGGGGGGGGGGGGGTTCTGTATTGAAACAAGAGATTTTGACCCAAAATATGGAACTATTAGGAAAGTTGCTTTTAATTTTTTTTATTGAAAAGGTAAGGGCAGAAAAGATCATCGTAGAACCTAGAAATGTGAAACTAAAATATTTTCGTCTCCGTTCACGAGACTTCTTGTGCATCTGAATTTCACTTCACAGGCACACCGAATGTGCCATATGCAGGCACAGATCCACAAAGATGTGCAGAAGTAGCAATGTATTGAAATCGACAATTTCTCTATATGTCTATGCATATAAGATGAGGATTTTTCTGAATCCATAAATATGCACTGGATTTTGCATTTTGGAGCGCTAAGTCTGCGATGTGTACATTACGTTTTTTTGTGAGTCGGCCCCTGTTGCCTGCTTGTGCCTCAGTGTGCCCCTGTTGCCTGCTTGTGCCTCAGTGTGCCCCTGTTGCCTGCTTGTGCCATGTGGGTGTGTGTGGAGGGCTCTGTGTGGCTGTGTGTGTGGGGAGGTTTGTGTGGCTGTGTGTGTGGGGAGCTTTGTGTGGCTGTGTGTGTGGGGAGCTTTGTGTGGCTGTGTGTGTGGGGAGCTTTGTGCGGCTGTGTGTGTGGGGAGCTTTGTGCGGCTGTGTGTGTGGGGAGCTTTGTGTGGCTGTGTGTGTGGGGGGGGCTCTGTGTGTGTCATTTGCGAGAGATAAAGCTAGTGGCATTGTAAATGACAATGCCATTTATTTATGTTAAAAAATACATAAATAAAAATAATGTCAAGAGCAATGCCAATAGCTCTAACTTTAACAAAGGCGAAACCATTGCATTGTAAATGCTTGTTTATTATTTTAGTTACTTATTTTAAAGAAGACTAACTGTTCCAAGAAGCTACTTACAGAACTCTGCACTAAAAACATTTGAGCTTGGCTATATATGATCTGATTACAGATAGACTTGTGTTTGCCTTAGAAATAGATGTAAAATTGTTATATGCTCAGCTTTTGCAATTTAAAAAAAAAAAAATGTCACTTTTGAAAATGAAATATGTGTGATGAATTATAAATCATTTTATTATAATTTGAATTATCAGAAGGGTGGATTGATGGAGCAGATTTCATCTGCAGTCAGGCATTGTTTTATTTTTTGTGCTTCAGACAGACTGCATTTAAATTGCCACGCACCTTTTGGTGCAAATTAAAAACATGGCACATGAAAAATATGAAAGTGAGGCCTATTCACTCTGAAATGCTTTTGCTAAATTAACATGTGTTTTTGCAATGTAGAGAAAAGTGGCCTTTTTAGCTTTGAAGATTAATAGAATATGTTTCTCTCTTCCCAGCTCATCCCTAAATCCACTATTCCTGTCTTAATAGACTTTGACTTGTTGCATATTTTGATAAATATTTTCAGTTAATAACACCTCTTTTACTTTGTTGCACATTGCACCTTTATTTTGCATGTTGTCATAAATAATAGAAAAGCTGCTTTACACTAGTAGCTTGGCTAGGTAAACCTTTATATATGACATTATTATTATCTTTTTGTTTGTTTTATTTTGGGGCCTACCATTAAATGGCTGCCTGTGAAACCAGGCTATGGCTTGTTTTGAAAGAGAAGAGAGCATGCGCAGACTGTGGCAGCTTGACTCAAACCACGAAGAAGTCAAGGACAGCTTGAACTGTACATTCTTGTGATTCTGCCAATGTACCAGTGTTAGTTAAAAGTATCCATCTGATTGCTCTGTGAAGGAAGGAAGGAAAACTATAGAAACATTTTCCCTATCAATTGTTGCAAACTTATAAAATGTATTTATTATGTATGCTTCTTTTGTTAAAACTGATATAGTCAGGTTTTTTTGAATGCGTCAGGGTGATGAGAACTCATGCCATCATGACTGACCAATCAGTACAGGGTTTCCTTAAAGTTGAAACATTTTGTGTAGTCTGCCAAAATTTTGTGTATAAATACTACCTCTCCGGAGGAGGGGCTGGCTTTTCTCAGCTCAGCTGGCTTCTGGGCTCATTAGGGGGTGTGTGAGCTCTTGAGAGAAGGAACAGATTAGGCCAGACATCCTATGGGTTAGGTACGAGATCGTCACGGGTGCATGGGCGTCCGAGGAGAGTCAGGGGGAGGTTTCTTGCTTCCACGTCATATTTTTGCACTGAGGCCACATTCCTTTGAGGTCTGGTGAAGGAGGGGCTATCTCACTCCCTGCTTGCTCTTTAGACACAGACAGATGCAGAAGAGCAGCTGATTAAAAAGAATTAGATGCTAAACTTTCAGTTATGCTTTGACTAATTAATTAGGTCTGAAAAGATGTATTTGTCTTATGCATGTATTTCTCTTTATGGGAGATTTTTGCAAACTATTTGATTTTTGATTAAGCCTTGCAAGACTATATTTTTCTTAGAAACTCTAAGAATTTTGAATGACATTTTGCGCCACATTTTCTATCCTATATGTAATGCTTATATGCAGACTGTAAAATGTTCTGTATTAATGCTATTTTTTCTGTTTTCCAAATTCTGTAACCTGATTGATATTTTACTAATGAATAAAGGGTCAGAGAAAAACTTAACTTTTGACTAGAAAATAAAACCCTTTAAATACTCAATAACTCTCTTTATTGGCTTAAAATAATAATTGCATTTATGACTGTTCATGAGTATTAAAAGTCTCCTGAAGGTAATACATGGTGTGAAGGGCCCAGCACCTTTTGAGCGGTAAATTAGAGGTAGCAGGAGGGTTTTGCATTGAGAAACTACCAGAAGAAATTACCGCTCCATCAGCTGTGCGGGGAAGCGCTGGGGCTGGTGTGGCCCCCGGAGTGCTGTTGGCCCTGGAAGCTGTGTGGGCCGAAGGAGGAGCTGTGCTCTGTGAAAAGCGCCCTCTTTCTGAGGAGAATAGCGCCGCGCGTTGGCGCGCTGATTTGGTGTTCGAAATAATTAATTAAAAGGGAGCCTACCCCTTATTGCCGCCGAAAATCACCGCCGCGGCCCGGGCTCTGTGGAGACTGTGGCGCTGCCTGGAGATTGCGCCTGGAGCCGAAAATCACTGCCGCGGCCCGGCGCTGCCGAGGGGACCCCTGCTGTGTTGGGCGTCGACGCGGCGGACCCCGGTGCCAGGAGAGGGCCGCCGATGTGAGGAGAGGTCCTCACTGGGCCCTGAAGCCGGCCTGACACGCATCATGTGGCTGGGGAGCTGGTGACGTCTTCCGCCACGCCCCCCAGCCACGCCGTGCACGGATTGGCCTGCGCGGCCGGGCCCCTGGAAGGCCGCGCAGGGATTGGCTGCCGGCCGGCAGCCAGACAAGGAGAGCCGACCCGAAGCCCTGGGTCCCCGTGAGGGAGGCGGACCCGGGTGAAGCGCCGGTGTAGGGCCCTCGTAGTTTGGAGGGAGCCCCGAGAGAAGTGACCGGAGCGGGAGCAGCCGGAAGATGCTCCGGCGGAGCTGTGGTGTTGCGGGGCTCCTGTGGTGAAGAGGGAGCCCCGTTTGTGCTTGCAGCCTCGCGGAGGCTGCCGTGAAGTCCCGGGTCCCCGGGAAGAAGGAGGAGGCCAGCTGTTGTGAGGAGGGGGCATCGAGGCACGGGTTCGGTGCCTACCCCGCCTCGGCCTCAGAAGCCCGGGGAAATGCTGCTGCTGGCGGGGCTCTCCTGAGCTAAAGCGACCCCGCCTCCCCTAACGAGCCGGCCAGAGGAGCAGAGGGCCTGCGGGGCTCCCGTGAGGACGAGGGAACCCCGATTGTGCCGGGCGGAGGCCGTAGTGAACCCCCTGGGCCCCCGAGAGGAGGAGGGGCCGAGTGACGCCGCGGGAAGGGGGGGGCCTCGAGGCACATTGCCGGTGCCTGCCCTCTCCCCTGGAAAGGAGCCCCGCGTCCTGTTGTAGAGAGCCCCGGGTCCCTAGGGAAGGAGAGGAGCCCGGTGGAGGGCCGAAGCCAGCTGGAGGCGTTTCGCGGGGCCCCCATGGTGAAGAGGGAGCCCCGGTTGCGCAGCAGAGGCCTGAGTGAGGCCTTGCGGGCCCCGAGTGGCCTGCGCAGGATTGAGGAGTTGAGCTCTACAGGGAGCATCAAGTGCAGCGGGTGAGTGGGGCCTGTCTTAAGTGTGTGGAGGGGGGGCAACGGGGTACGTTGCCGGTGCCCGCCCCATGGGACTGTGTTACCTTAGCAGGTGTCCCGTCTGGCAGGAGGCCCCTGCAACTTGGGCTCCAGAAGGATTGAACTGTCCTGACTTTCCTGCACTTAACTGCCCTACCAGGCAACTCGGGAGCAAGCCGGTTGCCCTTATTGAATATTTTGGGGTAGAGAGCCTCATTCCCCCTCATTGCAAATATAGGTCCCGACTGTATGGATTGCCCTGAGGTCCCCAGTGATCACGGAAGCCTGAGGAAGGAAAAGTCTAAGGGAGCCTAGAAGTATAAGGGTGCAAATGGTGGCCTACTGAACGTTACCTGCTCATGTCAAGGTTTGATACGCAGAGCCAGGTGATATGCCTAATGAAATGCACATTCTTACCTGTTGCCTGATGTTCCCTGAAATGTTTAGGCCTGACATCCAATCTATATGTTTATGCCCAGGTGCTCAGGATTAGGTTGGTGACCCCGGGTGGATGGGATTAGACCAGCCCGGACCCTGCTGAATGAAGTGTTTATACACACCAGATAAGATGGTTACCTTCCGGGCTTAATGTGATGTCTAGGGGTATGTGTATTCTGGAGTGATGGGTTTCTGCCCCTTGTTTTAGGCCTGCTCCGCCTGATGTTTGATACCCCTAGGTTTATGGTAGAGGAAGCCTTGCTGTTTTATTACAGGTCTTCCTGGTCC
The DNA here is from genome assembly GCF_964263255.1 of Lissotriton vulgaris. Classification (NCBI taxonomy): domain Eukaryota; kingdom Metazoa; phylum Chordata; class Amphibia; order Caudata; family Salamandridae; genus Lissotriton; species Lissotriton vulgaris. The sequence continues at coordinate 739,735,485 of NC_141685.1, read as the reverse complement.
AGAAGTATGGCCCCTACCTGATGTTAATGTTAGGTGATTTATGTTCTGCTCACAGAAGACGCCAATACAGGTGTTCTGTCCCGGTGCTGGCCTGATGTGACCTTCCAGGCCCCTTTTTATATCCCACTGCTGATTTTATTACAGGTGTTCCTGTTTGTTGGGATTTACTGTGATGCCATGAAGTTTTTCTTTACAGGGGTTGGGTTGGCGTTAAACTGCCAAGGATGAGAGCCTGAGTTGGCCCGCCATTGTGACCCCAGGTTTTATGACTATGTAAGCATTCTTTTTTATTTTCAGCTATGGACTTACAGACTCAGCCCTTACTTCCCATGTAAATAATCCCCCCTTGATACACTTGGCTCTGGTGCCAGTTGGCGCCATGTTATGATACCACTGTTTTGCATTTTTGCCTCGCAGGTTGGAGATACTAAACTTCTTAATTTTCCAACTCGAACTGGTGTCCTGCCTCCTTCGTGGTGTGTCTGGTGTGTTGTCTGTGGGTATGAGTGAGTGCTTCACATGTCCTCCGAAGTTTGGCCTGCCCGCTTGGTTCCATGCTACCCCCTTGGAGATTTGGGTAACCCCCATTTCTTACATTGGGTACTACATATTTGTCCTTGGCCACTGAATTTGCTTTAATGGCAATTGGCTGCCTCAAGCACAAGAAAAACTATGAAAGTGAGGGATGGAATGGAATGGGATGGAATCAACTTCCACCATGGCGAATTACTCTGGGCCACCTTCCGGGACATCACTTTTTCTTAAAAATGGCACTTGACGGAGGCGGTGTGGCTAGCAGCCGGCAAGATGGCTGCTCACTGAGAAGGCTCCGGTGAAGAGGTGACCTTCTAAGCCAATCCGTATATTTATCCTGTGTGCTTATGGACGACTGGGGCTCCCGCTGAAGCCGGAGTCTAAATGGCAACAGCTGCAGTGGCTCCGGTCAAAATCCGACGACAGGAACCGAGGTCTACTGCAGACGCACAGAGACAGCCTGCTCTGTCTACATGGCGAGGTGCAGTGTATTTAAAAAGTTAGATGTGAACTTTTAACTTTTATATGTCCTGGTAGTGAAAAATCTTAAATTTGTTTTTAACTACTGCAGGCCTACTTCTCTCATAACATAACATTGGATTACTTATTTCATTTAATAAGTGCAAACTTTCAATTTGGGAGAAGATAGGTATTTCATGTCTTGTGTCTGAGAAGTTGTAATTAACAATCCTCCTTAAAGGTAAAGTTAGGTTTTAAGTTAGAGTTTTGAAAATGACACTTTTAGAAAGTTGACACTGTCCTGTCCCTACTAATTGGTGCCTGCAGCTTGTTCCTGGGTCACATGACTGGGTGCAGCTGGCACTCAGACTTTGTTTATTCCTCCAAGACAGCCACATAGTACAGTGATTAAGTGTGCCTGGATGGGCTATCAACTGGCAGGATGGAGGCGGAACTGGGCACAGTCCCACTAGCAAATGAATAGGCTGTGCCCTGCCTTCACACAATAGACTTGTCACCACTGCAATGTTCATGCAGACAGTTTGGAGTCAAGGTAGGGGAAGCAGGGAACTTCAAGGACTTCAAAGTGAATTCTCTAGAAACGTTTTCTACTTTAAAGTGGGCACCTGATGTAAATATTGAACCCTCAGACCCAACTCTTCAGTACACTCGTGGACCTATAAATTCTATAGAAGAAGGACTGCTGTGCTGCTTTGCTGCCAGAAGGATTTTCACTTTGCTGGCCTAATACTCTGCTGCCAGCTGCTCTGCTTGCTTGGGTGTGCTGCAGCAACAAATGATGAACGGAATGCTGAATAAATTAAACATTCTCCCACATTCTGCTCCTATCTAGCGATGCATATCCTATAAAGCATATGCTGTGCGGGTCTGTCAGAATACCTTAGAATGTTCTATCTCCCCATTTACCTGTGGGCGTGTATCATCTAGCAGTCAGTCTTGGTGTAGAACAGGTCGCCGTCCTTTTCAGGAAGGTGTTGGAATTCAGCTGGACTGGAATTCAGGCATGGGGCGATCTTCGACAATCCATAGAGATGCTCCTCTGTCTTAATAGCTGTGTAGTGCAGTTTCTCTTGTAGGAGATTTTCATGTATAGTCATAAGTGATGAATAGTCCCGCCCATGTGCGGGGACCCCATAGCACTTTACCCAACATATGTTCTTAAGTGATGCAGTTTTCCTTTCTTCTGGAAGGCCTTGAAAAGTCACTTAAAGTCCTAATGCAGCCTACAGTGGTCAGAGTTCTTCATTTTGGAATGGCAAAAGAAGAGACTGTGATTACATATATTCTTTGTAATGGCCAAGAAAAAGAACCTTCACAAACCCTTTTGCTATGAAAAGACCAATATGAAGAAGTGCAGGTCCATGTAGCCAATAAGCTGCCATTATAAGTGAAGAAAAAGAAAGCTGTACCTTTAAGAGCAAAGAGCCCACCAATATCCCATCATGCTTAGCCAGAGGCAGTTACCTCAGTTCTTTGTTTCGGCTCTTTCTGACAGGACCCTTCCTATCATCTTCCTGCCTCCTACTACATCTTTAAAAACTTCTCCACTTGTACCCTGTGTGACGGAGAAGATTTGCCTACAGGGAAGAGAAGAGAGGAGGAAACAGCAAGTAGCCAGTGGGACCTCCGAGCGAAGGGCACTTAAATCTTCCTCCAGAGCTCTTCCCTCAACCTCCAGTGGACTTGTGAGGTCTGAGAGGCGTTCTCCATCCAGAAAACACTTTCGGTCCCGATCGACATTAAACCGGTCGACGTTGTGAGGAGGTACAGCGCTGATCTACTAGCCGTGATTGACTGGCTCGACGTTATGAGCCACTTCGCACCGACGCCAAGACAGGTGTCGACGTCAAGGGTCATCGAATCATCGTCGCGAGAGGTAGAAGATTGGCTTCGACAGCGAGACGTCCCTCGTAGGGGATTGCTATGAATAGTCATAAGCAATGAATAAAATCGCATGCTCTTCCCCCCCTAAGGAGGTGGAGTAGACCAAAACCTACCAGAAATGCACCCCGTTAAGAGAATAGACTTCTGAGGGATGCCTGTTATACTTGCACATCCACTCTAGCATCTATGTCCAGGCAGTAATGCCTAGTGAATGTATGGACTGACCTCCATGTAGCTGCCTTGCAAATGTCCGCTAAAGGAATTTTCCTCATTAGTGCAGTAGTAGCTGCCTTGCCCCTGGTAGAGTGAGCGTTGGGCCTACCAGAAAGAGATTTATTGGATAGTTGATAGCAGCAGAGAATGCAAGAGACAATCCACCTAGAAACTGAATGTGTAGATGGGGTGTTTAAACCAGCTGCAACTTTCTCTGAACCCCTCTTGCCCTTCAAGGAAGCCCTCACGGACGTCCTTTTGGGCACTTGGTCCAAGCCCAGCACAGGGGCTCTTGTAGAACGGGTGACAGCCCGCCGACACCGCCCGGCTACCATATTCACTGGTTACCAGAATCTAGCATACAAGCAGATGGTTCAGTATGACTTCAGCGAAGTATACTGTGATGGAGTACAACTAAGTAACTTCTCTTTTCCCCATGGTTCATAGTCCGCTACTTCATAATGATCTCCAAAATAAAAGTACACCATTAACTAACAGTTCTGCCATAACCTTCTCAAGCTTGATGCGGTCAGACTTGACATTTAGGTTAATATACCAATTGTGGGAGGAGGAGCCAAGATGGCGGACGGGACGGACGTGTGAGCGCCCGGCTCCCCGAGCCGTCTGACTTCGCATCGATATCCTGGACTCTATCCTTTCCTACACCGCGCTCAGATGAGGACATGAACGCGCTGGTGACAGTCGCGTTCATTTGCGGTCTCCGCCGGCCGTTTTTGATGGAAACTTGTGGACTTAGCCGATCACCGGGGCTCCCCATGAACCCTGCGCCGATTGACGCCGCTGGACGCTGCTGCTCTTAGCCGGTAGGACGGGCTGTGGAGATACCGGTGCTTGGGACTGCTTGCCGATTGCCGAGGGACGAGGGGGCTCCCACTATGCATGGCCCCCTGCACTGATAGCCGCGTGCCCTTTCGTGTTGGGACGATGGTTCTTCTATAACGGAGCCGCCCCCCTCCCTCCAGGGTGGTTCCGCGGAAGAGATGGCAATGGCGCCTGTCTTCCAGCATGGACAGAGGGCTGCTCCCTTATCCCCAGTTTGCGTGGACCTGCCTGCACTTGAACCGGAGGCTGATCGGAATGTGACACTGTGCAGAGCGGATCGGCTGGGGCTACAGAGTGTTCTGACCTGTGGTGATATCCTTGACGCCCTTGCATACTTGCGGGCAACATGGCGGCGCAATGCACAAGAGCTGGGGAGAAAGATCGAAGAGGCTACGTTTTCCACAAGGCGACCGAGGTTGCCTATCTCCCTGCTGCCTACGTGTGATTCTACAATGGATACAATGTTGCTGCATGTGCGAGCGGAAGATCGAGGTGTCCCTGGCTACAATGTTGCGTGTCTCCCTACCGACGATGCCATTGCTACAAAGTCTCCCCTCACTCCGGGAATTGTGACTCTGCCTGAACAACTGCTACCAGAGCTCCGTTTATCGCCCTTCCAGTTGTTTGCCCCCTTCGAGGATTTTGCCTTCGGAGCCTTTTTTCTACGCAGCTGGAGTGAGTGTCATCCTGCACGGCAGGGGGGGTTCGTCATTCTGACCGCTGAACTTGTTGGAGACTGGGAACACTCGTCTTCTTCACTTTTGCTCCTTCCATGTCGAGAGCAGCCATCTTGCTCCTTTGTTCTGCCTGCAAAGTGTCCGCGGAGATGGTCATGCTTGGAGAGATTTCGTCGTTCTGGCCAGGGTTGAAGGTGCCCCTCACCTCGGCTTTGCTTGACCGGCTGGCGGGGACCCGGACTGTACTGTATTTTGCTATGCTGATTTGTTGCAAGTGCAGCTTTTTTCCCATTTGAGATTGCGATTATTACGTTCTTCTGTGTTTCTTGCTGACGGGAAGGCGGTTCTGTACGGGCCCGGGGTTCTAAGTGTTAATGTTTATTTATAGGAGCTGGCTTTGTCCTGCGCCCGTTATCAGGCCAGGATTAGGCTGATTCATAACGATATGGCTTCCCGGGTGGGCTGAACAGGGATTGGAACTGCTTTGTATATGTTGATAGCACACATCGCGTAATGATTTCTTCCATCTATGCTATTGTTGCAATTGATTACAGCTTTGCTGCTTTCGGAGTAGGAGGTTTTAGTGTGTGGAAGCTGTAGATGGCCGGGGGTCCCGGGTGCTCTGATGCTACGTAGGCTCCTCCCCACCTTCTTCTTTTTGGGAGTTTAGATCAGAATAGTTCATTCTTTTCTCACCCCCTATATCATAGGTGTTCACGTTTTTCTTTCCTCTTCCTCATTCTTCTCTTGCTCTTCTTTCTCTTCTATATTTCGGGTTTACTGGGCGACAGGCACTATGCTGGGGGGGGTGGGGGGGGGTAGGCCGTAGCCTCCGCATTGGTGTAGGGTGGGGGGGGTAATTTAGTATTTCTTATTGGTTCTATGGGCCTTTATTTCTTTCTTTTGTCTTCTGTGCCTTTTCCTTGGTTCGATTCTGGGTCCGGGCTTGGGGCTGGCTGAATGGGGGCGGCGCTGAAGGGGTGCGTACTTACTGGTGTGAATATCCTGCTGTTGCTTCACACCGCCTCACTGCCTGAGATTTAAATTTCCACGGTTGTTTTCCGAAATACTGCCGCTCTCCCGTGATGTGAAGATAGTATGCGGACTCGAATCTCCTTGGGACTTACTCTTCACTGCCTTTTTCCCTGATAAAATTATAAAAAACTTTAAAATTAACCTTCATTTCTCCTTTCCCCTGGTGTCATGGTTTCCCCTCAGTGTAACATTCATAAATTGTTGCTAATTTTTTGTCCGCTGACGCTAGGGGGCCGCAATGTTTGTACCAGTGCTTAAAAGTATCGTGGCCGGCCTGATGGTTGTAGGCCCGTATTTGTTCTTTTTATATGCACGAATAAAGGTTTTCAAAAATTTGAAAAAAAATAAAAATATACCAATTGTGTTGGCATAGTGCATCGTTCAACATTGAAGACGTTTCCTGGAGCTATTGACAAATAGCAGATGGTTGTTACCTAATTCAGTGGTACTCATTTAATCATCCTTTAAAAAAAGGAAATACTGAGTTGATCAACCTTGATTATTACCTGTGTCCCTGGGCCACACAAACATTCCAGGAGTGAATTAGCCCACCAAGCCACCAAATCTGGCTGGCGTGTTGTGTTTTATATCAGCATGATAAACCATACAAACTTTTTGAACAAATATACATGTGCACCTTTTCCCTTTTGTTTTAAAGGTGAAAACATGTCTCTATGCAAGTGTTGTGCCAAAATGCACACTAAGGCAAATGTGTTTGAACAATGTTTTAGAGAAAAAAAATGGATATGTAGCAGTCAAAGGGTTAAGCAGCAACCCTTCTTCCACTTGCATTGTTGTAAGTGCTGCTCTTTTCACACTTTAACTCTTGTTCTCCTGAAGGAGTCCTTAGTGATCAAGTAAGTGAAAAACAATGCAACTCAAGAGGTCACCAGTGCTAAGGCTAATATAAACATTTCCTTCATTCATCTTGTTTTTGGTTGTAGTAGACTCCACCACTGCCACATGTATACCCAAATGTGGGTCTTATGCTCATTGTGACACAGGACTCAATATGAACTGTGGTGACGAAATCTAAGTAGGCCAAAACTGAACAGCTCGTAATGAAGCAAGACCGAGACTGATTTGAATATGATGGTCTCTTTCTGGAGTGGCACTGTGGGTGGAAAAAGATGGACTGGAATGCTGCTTGAGCAATCATCAGTGGGTGAGATTGATTCAGGCATTTCTTCCATCTTTTTGTTGTTTGTGTTGCTTAAGGTGATCAAGACATCTGTAACTTGAAACTTTCTGATGGATACATCTTTTGATTATCCTAATGCACCAGCATTCCACTGTAGCTGTCCCACATCAACGAGGATGTCATTATTCTTGGCTCCGCAGCAAACTCCCTGTGACATCATCAGATCCATAAGACCCCATTGGTGTTTTGAGTAACGCTTTTTCTTGGCTTTCCTTATTGTAAGAGTTTTCTTCCATTTTTAAGAGGTGCAACATTGTTGCAAGTGAAGATGTCTCCTTCAAGAAAGACCAGATTCAAGCCGTGCGGGGAATATGAGGGTCAAATGTCGATTAGTGACCCACATGACGATTGCATATAGTGCTTGAGACCAGATCATGACGTCTGGCATGTTTGTCATGTCAGCGGATGAACCCACAGGCCTTGAAGGAAAGGGAGGCAAAGGGCAAAAAAGAAGAGAAGTAATCGTAGGTCGATCGGAGTCGCCATCTCCAGAAAGAAGCATAAGAAGTAGCAACATCATAGCTCTTGACGTCGCTCTTCAAGAGATGTTTCACCGAAATCGGTGTCCCACGGTCTGGGGACTCATGGGGAAAGACTTGAGATCTCTCAGATTCCTTTTCCAGAGGGTTGCTCCGGCGTCTCCTTTAACTCCAATGGCTGTGACTCCTCCTGGACGTCCTGAATTGAAGCCAGCTTCAGATCCGGTTGGTCCACAGCCTCCGCCTGTGCCGAGGCACGAACAGGAGTATCCATCGTTCCCAGCTCCGGGGTCAAATCCCTCAGGCTTCTTAACCCCTTCCATGCTCATGACGGAACGGTTCCGTCATGAGCGTAAGTTGGCCTGTGCTTATGACGGAACCGTTCTGTCATGGTTCCATAGGCCCAATGGAACGTTCAGCACCGCAGCAAAATTCGCGCAGCACAGAAGGGGTTAAATGCGATGTACAGCAGTGTGAGAGCAGCAACTCCATCTTGTGCGCCGGATGGCTCCATAGGTCCACTGTCATACTCTTTAGGAGATTTTCTAGCACACTACCAGCAGGCGCCTTTTATGCATTTAATGCTGATGACTACAGTGAGCTGGACTCTACCAATGCCGAGAAAGAGAGCCCTGTTGAGTCTGTAGCAAAGGCGATAGGTTCCTCTGTTGCCACAATGAGACATGCCTGGTTGAAACGGTCAGGCTTCTTCCCGTATGTACAGGTGACATTGCTGGATTTGTCTTTCAACAGATCAAAGCTGCTTGGTTCCAAGACCAATTCCGCTCTTGAGAGGTTTGAGGACATTAAGGCGACTGCAAGGTCGTTGTGCCTTCAGTCACATCCTAAGGATTTCAAACTATTCCGTAGGTTACGGGGTTTGGCCAGAACTTTACTTCACCAACTTAGAGCATGCTTGCTCAGTGATAGGACGATTGGCGCCTATTTCCTGCCTCACTAGAGGGCTGTCACAACAGGCCTCTGTGTTTTGAATATCGTAGAGAATGGGTATTCTCTACCCTTCCAGGAGTTTCCCCCTCTTTTTCCTCCCCAAAAAGGTTTTTTTCAGAAGAGTATCTTCTGCTCCTCCAACAGGGGGTACAAATCCTGCTTCCAAAGGGTGCAGTGGAATTGGTTCCAGGGCAGGAACAGGGTCAGGGATGTTATTCTCAATACTTTCTGAATCCCAAAAAGGATGGTCGTTTACAGCTCGACCTCAGGATTTTTAACTTGTTCCTCAAACAGGAAAAGTTCAAAATGCTGTCCCTAGCACAGGTGCTTCTTGCGCTGGAGAATGAAGACTGGAGGAATTTGATCGATTTGCAGAATGCGTATTTTCACATCCCCGTTCTGAAATCGCATCAAAGTATCTCTGTTTTACGGTGGGTTCTCAACATTATCAGTTTGCCCTCCTCTCATTTGGTCTTTCTTCCACACCCCGGGTCTTCCCAAAGGTGACTGTGGCTCATCTCAGAAGCTGGGGGTATACCAGCATACCCTTATCTGGATGATTGACTGATCAAAGCAAGACGCAAGAGATTGCAGTTGACATCGCAATTGTTGTTCAACCTGGGTTTTTTAATAAATGTGCCCAAGTCTCTTCTAGGGCCCTCTCAATGCAGCTTGTTCATAGGGGCAGTACTGGACTCTACAGTGGGTTGTCCAGAGGAATCAGGACATTCAGGCTACGATTCCAATATTTCGCAACAAAGCTTTGGTTCCAGTCCTGAAGGTCCTGCGCGAGCTTGGTCGGATAGCATCCTGCATTTTGTTGGTCAACCATGTACGCTGGCACATGAGGGCTATCCAGTGGTGCCTCCGCAGGCAGTGGTTTCAGCACAGTGGAGATCTCAAGCAGTCAATCAGGGTCTCCAGAGACACTGCAGCAGTTCTTCAGTGGTGGGGTGTGCCCGGCAATCTATCTCAAGGGAAGCTGTTTCACCCTCCACCTCCAGTGGACACAGTAATAACGGATACCTCCACACTAGGGTGTGGCTCTCATCTGGGGGATTTTAGAGATCAAAGGTCTTTGGTCTGCAGAGGAAAGATTGTTGCATATCAATCTTCTGGAATTGTGGGTGGCATGTCTGGCTCTCAAGGCCTTCCTCCCTTCCTTTCGTGGTCATTCAATTCAAGTCTTAAACAACAATACTACCACGATGTGGTACATAAACAGGGAGGAGTAGGGTCGTATTCTCTCTGCAGAGAGGCTCTGCTGCTCTGGTGCTGGGCTCAGGATCATCTGATCCGCATCTTGGGAAATCACTTTGAACGTGCATGCGGACAGTCTCAGTTGGCATTTTTCTGTCTATCACAAGTGGCGTCTCCATCCGTAAGTGGTGCAACACATTTTCTGGCTCTAAGAGACCCCTCAGCTAGACTGGTTTCCCCACTCAGGAGAACGCATGCTACCTTTCGTTCTGCCACCTTCAGTGATCGTTGCGGGAAGCTCTGAGGGACGCGATTCAATTGGACTCGAGCTCCCAGTTGCTGTACGCATTTCGCCCCATACCCTTGAAGTTCACAAAGACCAGGCCCAAGTCCTATTATTAGCCCCCGATTGGCCATGAAGGGTGTGGTACACAGACCTCCTCTCTCAGTCGCAGGGGAGGGTTCTACAACCCCACCTTCATGCTTGGAAATTGAACGGGGGTACAAAAGGGTGTGGTGATGGACGGAGCATCTGAATCCATCAAACACTCACATCTAGTCAAAAGATCTGGGTTTAATCCATCACCGTTCTTTAGCCCACTCTGCCACCCCAGTTCAGACATGGCTATAAGCAAATCAGTCTGACCCTGTGCCTCATGGGAGCAGTCCACCTCGAACTGCCAAGCCATGTCTTCCCTGGACCGGAAACAAGCTTCTGAGGGACCGGTTTCTGGCATTCCAGCCGTCTTCACCCCGGCTTGCTTGAATCCTATACCACTAACCAATACACTCATCACTAACACAACGCCAAACAACACCATACATAACTACATCCCATTCAGACACTCTCCCTGCTGTAATAACACCTAACAGACCACCTTTATCACTAACAAACATATAATGATCCTTCCACCAGTTGTCCAACAAACACCCTCCTCTCCCTTCTACCATAATAACACTAACACACAACACACACACTGCACACCACCACACTTTGTAACTCTTGCAACAAACCAGTCTAAGATAAACACTCTCACCTCTACTTCATTCCCTCCTACACACAACATACACTCTACTCAAACACTTCACCACCCCCTCTACGTCACAACCTCCTCTCAAAAACAATACTACACAACCAAATCCAGTGCATGAAACATATACATCAGCACCCCTTTTCACTACACCTCAAATGCAAAACATACCACACACACCAGCACAACAAGATCTTCAGAGCACAACACCTCATAATACTTACCATCACAAAATACATAACATTGACAAATCCCACCATACAAGAAAAAAACCATGGGTGGCACATCCTTCTCTGTTCAAGCAGCCAAACTATGGAACTCTTTACCCCCAACATAACATTCACCGACAACCACCTTATCTTCAGAAAACTACTCAAGATTTGCCTCTTCCCCACATAACCACCATACGGAAACAGACATTTACAGCATATCCCTCTGTATATAAGCATTTGATTTCACTATAGATATGTACCTATCTTTGTGTATTACTTTATAAAACATGTAAAATAATTATGTTGTAAAGAATAAAGAGAAAAAAATAATATTATCAATAAATAAAAAACATCTTTGGTCTACATGTACATACTTCCATTGTGCATCTATGTACCTTCCATGTACTTGGATCTGTGTGTCTGTTACTTTTCTCCTGAAAAAGCATATCCAATGCACTACCCTATTTCTCATCCTATGCCTCTATCAATATCTTTAATCTAAATATACTTACTTCCTTTATGTATCTATATACTTTCAATGTACTTATGGATCTATATATTTATAACTTTCTTCTAATTTAGCATTTCCAATGAAAAAGCCTATTTCTCAGCCTATACTTCGCTCAATATATCTTCTAGCCCAACCTTCTGACTCATCTCAAACTTCTTTCTACTACTCCTTCCAATGCACTACCCTATCTCTCATCCTATACATCTATCAATTATCCTCGACATCCACTCACTCATTTATCCCAAACCCCATACCATTACTATGATCGGCAAAATAACCCTTTCTAGACTCTCTCCTGCTCTACCCCTCCTTGCATCATCTGACACCTTTTTACTACAACGATCCCTTAAAGCGAACCTTTCTAATCTCTCCCCTCTGACTCCTCCCCTCCAAAACTCCTTTTTACTCATCCAAAAGCCTCTTCCTACTGCTAAGACCTAAAAAAAAAAATCCTTCACTCTTTGTCCCTCCACTATCCTTTTCAATCAAAATTAACAGACTAACATGTTCACTTCTCAAATTCCATATTCAACTATACTAATATAGTGCCCAAATAACTGAATAACATATAAAGTACTCAAATTATTTCATATTTATACTATACTAACTTTCAACACTAATCCTTTATAGGTTCCGGAGTGGCGTGCTACTCGCCAGAAAAGCGCTTCAACACCCATCAGGGGTAACAAGTGCTATATGAATACAAATCTTTCTTCCCCTTTTATCCCCCGCTATCCCTCTCTAACTCCAAGTAACGGACTAATATCCACCACTGAAATTACCTCATATTTCACCATATTAATTCCCCACTAATCCTTTATAGGCTTCCTGAATAGCGTGCGTCAACAAGCGATAAATAAATACAAACCTTTGTCCTCCTCCATCCTTCTGCTATCATTCCAAATCCAAATAACTGACTAATCTATCCACCATTTAAAATGTACTTGCATGTTTGACTATACTAATTCAAAACGAATCCTCTATGGGTCCCGGAGTAGCGTGCTACCTGCCGAAAAGCGCTTAGACACCTCGTCAGGGGTAGTAAGCGATATATAAATGCAATTACAATACAATGAGGAGCAGGGTCAAGACTGATTTGTATATGGCGCGGTCCAAACTGAGGTGGCCTAGTGAGCAAACGAACAATGGATTTAACTCGGATCTCTTGACTGGGGGTGAATGTTTGATTCATTCAGCATTCTGTCCATGATTTGTTGCCGCAGCACTGCTTGCTGAGAAGGAAGACTTGACCTGCATCCTTCATCCTGGCTGAAGTGACTCCAAGGGTCAGCCAGCTGACCTCCTTTGTTGAGCTACAGGGACATACGTTCCAGAGGCTCCCTGCAACTGCCCAGCAGACCTGCAACTGGAATTGCAACTGGGCCCTGTCTGAGTCCATGCTGGCCTCAGTTGGAGAGGGTTCTTGACCACCAAGTGGTGCCCCTCAGGTCCTGGACACTTGGTGTGAACTCATTTGAGCTCTCCTAAAGTTTTGGGCTCTACACGAATGGGTCAGTTAGCGCCAATATCTTGCTGCCCGTACCGCCAGCTAACACGAAGCTCCAGTGAAGCCGACTCTTCATGCCAGAGTGACCGGTAATGATGCTGGACAGTGCGAGATCTGCACTCCAGACTACAGCATCAACAGCTCGCAGTGACCGCTAACACGAAGCTACACAGCACGACTGCCTGCAACGCCGGATAGGATCTTCACGCTCAGCTGCAACCGTCCCGACACCTGGTCTGTTCTTGAACTACATCGACAGACATCTGCAATGTCTGCCCAGTTCTTTGGACTATATTGACCACCCATGACACTTGCCCTGCTCCTTGTGGACCCTTCTAGTACAAACAGAACCCTTTACGTGGAATTAGAAGGTAACTCTTTCAGCGGAACAAAATGGTCTGTGTATCTGACCCGCACTCTATCGGGGGCAGTCTGAACTTATGGCTTTCACCTGGTCTTGCACGACCAACTAACTGGAAGTTGTGCTTTTAGGAGCTTAGCTGAAATCATTAAAACTGCATATCTCTGGTTATGTTGATTGGATTTTTGTTGTTTTGGTTTTAAATAATGTATACATGTTACTCTAATTTTCTAAATTGGTGTAGTATTTCTCTTGTGTTGTGTTTTCAATTTATTACGGTTTGAAGTACAGCAGAAATACTTTGCCCACTGCCACCAAGTTAAGCTTGACTGCCGTTGTGCCAAGATTCCAGAGGATTAAGTAAAAGTTAATTTGGGGTTTGCTTGTGTTTCACCCTGACCGACATTGTGGTTCCAGCTTGAGTAGGGTTTCACCCCCTTAACCAGTAACCGAAATTCCAACAATAACATTGTTGAAGGAACAGACAAAAACTTAAATGTTGCATAAAAAAAAAAAGAATTCTGTCACTTTGAGAGATCTCATGGAACTAAAAACCTACGACTAATGAAGAAAGATTTAAAGTTTCATATATTTTCAGAGTTTTTTTTTTTGTTATGGCTGGGTAAACAGATGTCGAGCGCAATTCCAGTAGAAGGATGTTTAATAAAGATGGCATTAATATTGAAAAAGTGTGACCTTCAGTTCTGACTCGTCTGAAGCATGTACAGTTAGAAATAGTTTTTTGGAAGCACAGAGGATGCATCTGAGCCAAAGTTCAGTAAATCTACACAAGAAGAGCAGTAATTTAACATAAAGGTATTTATGATTAAGACAGTTTTAAAGTAAATTTATTCGCATATGGGAGCCAATGTAATGATTTCAATAACTTTCACGATGCACTTCTCCAAGGGGTTCTTTCGGCTAGACATGCAGCTTGATTATGGATCAACTGAGTTTGTTTATTAATGGACTTTTATATTCTTGGATAAACCGAGTTGCAGTAGTCTAATGTGGAATTGATTGTAGCAGTTACCACTAGCAAAAATGTAGCCGTATGTCTAAAGCACTGTAGCTGATACATGCATGATAATAGCACAGATAACACTTGAGGCGAAATTTGCAAATTCTCATGCAATTTTTACTCCTAGACTTTTAACCTCTTAAACCTACATAGGACATAAAGGCCAAATAGAGTTATTTCATCAATGGAAACTGTTGCCTATCATTAAGACCTCAATCTTGTCTGGATTAATCTTCAGCCAGTTCCATTAATCCAAATATTGATATCGACCAGATAGACTTTAAGGACTTCCCTCTCCATGGAATCCAGCCAAAACAAAAGTTGCATGGCATTGGCTTCTGTATATAAGTTTAATAGTTTTATGTTATATGATTGAACTAACATAGTAACTGTTTGAACATATATATTAATCAAATATGGTGAGAATACTGATCCTTTAGCTACACCGCAGGATCAAAAGTAACTTTATTTATCTTTCTGAATGTGTTCCATAAAAAAAAAAGAAAACCAATTAAGATTTGTACTTTGTATGCCAAAGTACGTTAATCAGCTAATCATAATTTGACAGATTACTGGGTCAAAATGCAGTCAACAGTCTATTTGCGATTTGCTCTCCCCTGAGGCGGAAGCCGGGGGAATCTTTCTTTACCTATCAAGACTTACAATTATTACACCTCCTCGCTACTTTAAAGGACGGTTTTTTAAAAATTGTATAATATTTTAAATAGCGCAATTTTAACTTAACATTACCTCGTGGGTGAGATTACTTCACCAGAGGTCGCCGTTTAGTTGCCAGGCAGAGCGCGCTGCTAGAAGGCGCCCTGACCTCACCTGACCCTCCCGAGGCGCCATCTTGGTGAGGGAAGGTCAGCGCTGCAGTCGATAGAACCCTCCCGCCCTCCCAGGATACTTTAGGCAGGGACAGGGTTGGCAAAGGTAATTTGGGATTTGATCTCCCCTGAGGCGGAAGCCGGGGGAATCTTTCTTTACCTATCAAGACTTACAATTATTACACCTCCTCGCTACTTTAAAGGACGTTTTTTTAAAAATTGTATAATATTTTAAATAGCGCAATTTTAACTTAACATTACCTCGTGGGTGAGATTACTTCACCAGAGGTCGCCGTTTAGTTGCCAGGCAGAGCGCGCTGCTAGAAGGCGCCCTGACCTCACCTGACCCTCCCGAGGCGCCATCTTGGTGAGGGAAGGTCAGCGCTGCAGTCGATAGAACCCTCCCGCCCTCCCAGGATACTTAAGGCAGGGACAGGGTTGGCAAAGGTAATTTGCGATTTGCTCTCCCCTGAGGCGGAAGCCGGGGGAATCTTTCTTTACCTATCAAGACTTACAATTATTACACCTCCTCGCTACTTTAAAGGACGGTTTTTTAAAAATTGTATAATATTTTAAATAGCGCAATTTTAACTTAACATTACCTCGTGGGTGAGATTACTTCACCAGAGGTCGCCGTTTAGTTGCCAGGCAGAGCGCGCTGCTAGAAGGCGCCCTGACCTCACCTGACCCTCCCGAGGCGCCATCTTGGTGAGGGAAGGTCAGCGCTGCAGTCGATAGAACCCTCCCACCCTCCTCCGCCCAATAATGAATAAAAACATGGCACCATCCGGCCCGCGCAGCGGGCGGGCGCAGCGGGTGCGCCGACGGCGCGCCGAAGGCGCGCCTAAGGCAAGCCCGTCTGCGCCCGTCCGCGCCGGCACCGGGCCGAGGGCCACGACCCCTGGCTCGATTCTAACAGGTGTAAGCTCGGTCTACCCAAAGGACGCTCTCCTTAACCTCAGAATACCAAGGAATCACGCTTGCGCCACATTCGATCTCTGCAACACGCATAAAGAAAACCAATTATGTTGCCCTCATTGCCTTTATACGACACTGCCGCAAGGTGAGAAGAACCCCTTAAAACAAACACTTAAATCAAATAATGCTGCCGTAGCCCTCATTAATGCACGGTCCCTATGTAAACATAGCCAAGAAATCGCCGACCTGATAACAGATACTAAGTTAGATGTACTTTTCATTACTGAGACTTGGACAGATGACTCGTCCGGCCCGGACATGGTCTCTGCCACACCCACAGGCTACAAAGCCTATAGACAAGACAGACCTAGACAGAAAGATAGACCTAGACAGAAAGGTGGAGGGATCGCCAATTATAGCTAAAGAAAACCTGGAGGTAATAGTGACTCAAATACATGATACCTCGTGCGAGGCCATGATGTTTTCTATTAAATTTAGCCAACAATTCAACTTTAAAGGGCTTCTTATATATAGGCCCCCAGGAGTCAAAACTGGCTTCTTAACGAGTATTAGCACACACTTGGAATCTCTAGCACTAGAAGATTCGATCACAGTATTAGGTGACCTGAATTTCCACCTAGACGATAATAACAACAAGGAGACTCAAGTCCTCATTACGGATATGGAAGTCTTGGGGCTACATCAGCTGGTTACTTCACCTACTCACCAAGCTGGACACATTCTGGACGCCATATTCTCTAGTGCCCAGGGGCTCCATGTACGTGACATCCTTCCGCTGCCATGGACAGACCATATACGGTTTTTTGTACCTTGGCTATGGATAAAAAACCTGTCACAGATATTTCTCCTCCCCAGCCTATAACCTTTAAAGCCTGGAACAATGTCAACCAGCGGGACCTAAAAAACCACCTGGATGATACTCGCCCGCTAATCTCGGCTAACCCCAACCTGGCCATACAACAACTCCACGACTGGTTGGGACATGCCATGAACTCATTAGCCCCCACTAAGAAATTAGCGACGAACAGGTCCACCCCTACCGCACCATGGTACACGGATGAACTAAAAGCACAAAAACTACAGAACAGATATTGGGAAAGACAATGGAGAAAGTCTTATAATCCAACAAGTAAAACTAAATACAAGGATGCTTTGCCAATATACAAAGCCATGATTATAAAGGCAAAGAAAGAGTACTATATGATGCAAATTGAGCAGGCAAAGAACTCTAGCAAAAAATTATATGATATAACTAAAGTGCTCTCGGGCAATACTCCTGACCTGACCCCACCTCAAACCCAAGACATGTGTTATGCCATGGCCGACTTCTTTTTCAAGAAGGTGGATGATATTTATCAACCTTTTCTGGCAAAAATCACGCACACTAAGGATTCCAACATTAGTCAGGAAGACTCAATACCGATAGTAACTTCATCCTTCACGGACTTTCTACCACTGACAGAAGATCAAGTACTAAAAATTGTGTCGACAATCAAAGCTGGATCTAAGTTGGATCCTTGCCCACTATCGGCGCTCTTACCGGTGATGGACTCGATCATACCAGTCTAGACACAAGTCTGCGATTCCATCCTGCTCTCAGGGACATATCCCCTTAATCTAAAAACCACACTGCTCAAACCACTGTTAAAAAAAACAGGAGCTGATAAGTCAGAACTAAAAAACTACCGACCCATCGCCAGCCTCCCGTTCATGGCCAAAGTGGTGGAAAAGGCCATGAACCTACAATTAACTGAGTATATAGAAACCCACAAGAAGTTAGATGATACTCAGTATGGTTTTCGGAAATACCATGGGACTGAAACTGCCCTTATTAAAGCATCCGAAGACATAAGAATAATAAGAGACCAAGGCGGTACAGCGGTGTTGGTACTGCTGGACCTCTCAGCAGCTTTTGACACGGTCGACCATGGTATTTTGGTCGACCGTGTCGGTAAAATAGGCATCTCCTCCACGGCAAGAGCTCTCCTCGCCTCCTTTCTCTCTGAGAGAACGCAGGCCGTCACTCTTGGCCCCTACCAATCTGCCAAATTGTCACAACCGTGTGGGGTACCTCAAGGCTCATCCCTGAGTCCGACACTTTTTAATATATATGTGTCGGACCTGGCCAATGTCATCAAGGCACATGGGATGAGCCTAACCTCCTACGCGGACGACACGCAATTGGTGTTGGCTATAAGGGGTGATGGAGAGGAGGTAGCTAAAAGATTCCAGAGAGGATTGACAGAACTAGGTGAGTGGATGGCAGCGAATTGCCTAAAACTTAACTCGGAAAAAAACAAGGTAATGATTTTTGGACAACTCTCACCAGAATGGCCTGCCTCATGGTGGCCCCAAACTTTTGGTGCCCCCCCTAATCCAGTGACTAAAGTAAGGAACTTAGAAATAATTTTTGACAACCATTTAAATTTCATGGACCATGCTAGCAAAGTGGCCTCTATAGCCCATCACAAACTACGCATGATCCGAAAGATAAGTCCTTATCTTCCTACCACCGCCATTAAAACTCTGGTGAGCTCACTAGTCCCGACATCCCTAGACTACTGCAATGGGCTTTTTATCAACGCCCAAGTAAGAGTTATAAAAAAACTGCAGACCATACAGAACGCAGCAGCACGTCTTATTCTGGGAATTCCTAAGTTTGCTCCTCTATCCAACGCCATTGCTAAATTACACTGGCTTACGATTCAGAACAGAGCCAGATTTAAATCTCAGTGTATTGTGTACAAAGTTCTAAATAAACAGGGCCCGCAGTTCTTTAAAGACCATCTACGACCTTATCAACCCACACGCCATCTGCGTTCTACCAACAGTAACCAACTAATGGTACCCCGCACCAAAACTGTGATGTGGGGAGACCGACGGTTTGTGGTGGCAGCTTCCAAACTTTGGAACACTCTACCCCAGGACATTAGAGCGTGTCCCACACTACTCCAATTCCGCAAAAAATTTAAAACTTGGCTGTTTAATAAATAAGTTCCAGGTATAGAATAGTGGTCTGAGCAAGGCAGCTTAACATCTAGCCGGCAAATTAATCAGCGCCAAGACACCCCAGGGTATATGCTGCGCTTTAAAAATGCCAATAAATAAATTAGGATCAGTTCACTGGTGCAGTTCCTATCAGAAGCTTACCTGAGGTCATCTAGAGTGACCAAAATGGGCAATTCCATGGCTCTGTTTTGTCTAAAGCCTATTAAGACATCATACAGCCGCGGACTGTTTTCTTCAAAAGTACATAAGTTTCCTTGCAACGAAGGATATTTTCGCGGCAGCAGCCAAAATTGTGAGAGGTTGTAAAACTGACCATATCTCTACTATCTAACCGACTCTTCTTTAGAAATGGGATTATGGTGCCCATTTTTTATTTTAGTTCAATCACCCCAGAATTGAGCGACACATTCAAACTTTGTATATACGGTGTCAGGACATGCGCATTTTGAGCTTGAACCTTAATAGGTATCCCCAATGGGGATCCTGATTTAACGAGTAAAGCAGTGTTTAATTTTGACCAGGAGTATGCGTCTTCCGGGGTTGAATTCCTCAACTTGACAGTAAGAGCATATACAAGTCAACCTGTTTTTTAACATTGAGTGGTATTTATTATTAGAACAATCTTGTTATCAAATAAGGTTGCTAGCTGGTTACAGAAATTCTCAGATACTTATTGCTGAGTTCCTGATTGTTATTCTGGATTTTGTTAAATGGTGTTTTTTTAAAGTTTTTATTATGTATGAGACATCCAGCTCTAACACACCTAAATATTACAGCTTCCATAACTGACAGACCTGACAAGAGCGCCGGACTTACGAGCGGTTTTGCTTTAAGCTCGTGATAAGCCTCCATAAGCAAAAATTCAGTAAGACAAAGTAACAAAGCAAACAGTCAAGTGGTTCTTCCGGAGTTACACCCAATAAAAATATTGCCAGTGACATACATACTATGTTCCTTTAGTCAAAGCCCTTGCTATATCTTTGGAAAGATAGGAATGTAGTTTGCATTGATTTAGAAATACTTCATGTTCTTACTTGTAGCCATCTTCTGATCTTTGCTCCTAACCCCCCTCTGGGGCTGGCAGCATTTCCACATCTTTCGTCCAGAAAAAGCTTTTGTTTGTGGGCTTAACTCTTCGCACAGTCTTCTTTTCATGGCAATTTGATTAACTGCTTCCCTGGAGTGACTTGGAGCTGGAAAGCTTTCTGCTGTGTCCTCGCTAGAGGACAATGTGACTCTGTCTCAACACTGAAAACCGTGTTCTTGTAACTTTCTGGGTTGCAAGCACTAACCACTCTTTCTCTAATCTTGCTATCATTTTGGGACCTTTCGGCCACGGGTTCTATTCAAGGAGGGATGGACTGAAAGACGGTGGGGCACTAAGAGCTCCTACTATACGATATATGTGTGTGTGTGCGTACACACGCACACACACACACGCACACACACACACACACACACCTACATTTAATCAAGCAATGGCAAAGTCTATATGTATAGCTTGAATTTTTTTGTCCATTTTGAGTCCTAACTAAATCATAGACAAAACAATTGTCCTGAGCACTCAATAAGGAGTCGTGATATATCCATTGACTTAAATGTTATCCACCAATTCTTTTCTTGATTCCTTAATTACTGTACATCAATTTGTATACATCCATAATGCACTTTACACAGTCAACACGTGTTTTGTCATTTGCCTTTTTAGCCTCTGACTTCATCAGGGGTGTAAATAGTAAACAAACCATAGCACAAAAGAAATGTAGGTACACAGCACTTTAGTAGCATCACCCACCGTTTGGTGTGAAGTCCAGAAATAAATAAACATTATTATAAGCCGGTAAGTCCAACGTGGCGCATTATGTCTAAAAGGGGACGAAGTATGCAGAGCACAATACAGATGTTAAAGCCAAAGGCCAAATTAGAGACATATAAATCGAACAGGAAAGTTACAGATTTAAAGGATCAATTCCCCTTGTAAGTGGACTTGAACCTATAAATAAATGTGTGTTTTAATTTGATCTTATAAACCTGTGTCTTTCCAATTCGACTTATATGACTCTAATTTGGCCTATGACTTACATATTTGCATTGTACTCTGCATTCTTCGTCCCCTTTTGAACATAATACGTCACGTTGGACCAGCTCATACTTATGCTTATTTATTTTTGGACTTCGCACCAAACGGTGGGTGATGGTACAAAAGTGTTGTGTACCTATATTTATTTTGTGCTATAATTTGTTTACTTTTTAGAGCCTTGAAGTCAGGGGCTAAAAAGCCAAACGACAAAAACACGTGATCTTGGTGTGTACATTCATCTTGTAATGTTGTAAGTGGATTTGATGTTTATGGGTAAACAGCAGCACAAATAGGTCGAGTATTATTTAAGTCAAGTCACTAGACCTGCAGGTCTAGTGACATTTTTAAGATTTTTCCAGGCCCGCTCATTGGTTGCAATGCAAGCACTCGATGGGAGGTGGAACGATGTTTATAACAGCCAAGAGCACGAGATGATAAAGAAATCCTCCCCTGGGTGGAGCCAAAGACCACTTAATGTATACTTTAAGGTATTTATAATGTTTGGTAAAGCTGACAACGGCACAGCCAAGCCAGACCTAGAAACAAACACGTGGTGCCACAATCATTGACTGGTGTGATGTGAGAATTAGGTTTGTGGTGAAAGATAAAGATTAGCATGAAGGTGAGAATTGGATTAAGGTTGGGGTCAGCTAACAGTTTTCCTTAATATTAGAGACAGAGATAGAATTAGGGTCATGGTTCAGGGTTTGAAAAGCAGAACAAATTAATTTGAACCAAATGATTCAAACTACTGCTCCTTTCGACGCACAGGGACGTTTTCGAACTATTTACAATCAAACCTTTTGATTTGAACCAGAGACTGTTCAAACGAATTGCGAATTGCTTCAACTAGTCACCGAATCATAAATGCACCGGAAGCTTTCGATCTTTTGAGGCTTTTTTTTGCAACTCATATGAACTAACATCGTACATCGTACATACAGTATCAAGAGATGCCTCGCCAATAACACGTACACACACAGGCAGTAAGAGCAATGAACACCAACAAAGCAGCTGCACAATAGAGAAGCACACCTGCAATAAAAAAAACATCCAGGCGCTAAAAAGGCTTTCTTTGATAACAATGCATATATATGTAGACCCGAAAAGAATGATCACCAACCCTGCATCCACTATAGCACGAAGGCTCTACATTAATACATGGTCACTGTGCCCACAATTCATATACAAGCACCAACATCCATCTAACAATGCAACACAAGCACTTAGAATCTATTTACTAAGGATGCGTATGCCCATGTACACCAGAATAGTAAACCTATATAGGAAAACACGAAGAACATCTCTGCAAACACTGTATATATGGAGAGCTGCCCATAAATAGATAGTAAATTCTCTGTCTGCCAGTAACGTGCATGCCAACACATAGACCTGTGCCTATAGAACTATAGGTAAGCGTAGAATGGATATTTTCCTTTAGCAGTATATCTGTACGAATGTTAAGATCTATTCCTTAATACGCTTATGGTACATCCAAAGGCCAGCTATCCCTAACCACCTCCTTATAGAGACAGTTGATCTTTACACACTGAACATAATCGCACCCTAGAGGCTCATTCACTGCACAAAACAATCCCTGGGGGTGGGAGGGTCACAACTGAAAACACCATTAGCTCTCACTTACTGCACACGAATACACATATGGTCGAACTCACTGGCCATAAGGCGTAAAGGGAACGGTTACTGGAGACCTGCCCACTGCATGCAATCACTGGCCACCAAATCACTGCTCACCAATAGGACATCTCCGTTAACGCCTTGTTTTTGCTAACGTGCACCTAGGTTTCAAAATAGGTGCGATGAACTCCCACCTGCACTGTATACAGGGTACACTCCCATTTCAGCAGAGATGTTCACATGGCGCAATGCCCGCAAGTGCGACGTATCTAACTGGGCTGCCCACAACGTGGAATGTATTGTGCGTACTTTTCTTACTCCTGGGTGCTTCTGCCGCAGATCGGTCTCAAGACCTCCCAACTCAATGCTTGTCCGTATGTTCTAACTGTTATTCTATATGTGGAGCGGACCCAGAAACCATTTATCAAATTTAACATCGTAAATTTTTCCTCCCTACCAATACCCAAGTCTTTTTTTAGAAACATTGTGTATTCCCCGTTCATGTGTTTCCTGGCCCTCTTGTTTTCTGCAAATATGTCCAATGACTCTCCCCAATCTTGTGGTTTTCTGTCGATCCATGCAGGTCAGGTAAGACAGCACATCTGTGCCATTGTGGGTCGAAAGGTGGGGAAGGGGAGTCGGGGGGGGAGGAGAAGGAGATGGCGGGGGAGAGAGAGAGAGGAGAGAGGGTGTGTGTGTCTGTTTGCCTGTCTGTCTTCTAAATCTTTGATCGCACGGTCTTGTGCAAGACGGCCTAACGGCTAGCTAGGGAGCTCTACCTCAGACCTGGGGAACCTGGTTGGAGTCTCGATAATGACACCAAACCTCCTGTGATTCTGGGCAAATCACTTAATCTCCCCGTGCCTAACAAAATTAATGTGTGTCCTCATGTAATGTAACTGGTGCTATCTAAAGTGCTCGGCTACCCGGTTTGTTCAAGTTTGCGAAATATAAAACTGCAAAAAAATAAATTCTTGGGACCTTTGGTAGCTAGAATTGCACAAAATCATCCCCCCTATTTGAGTAGTGGGATAGGTGCCATGAAGTAGTAAGATTTGTGTGCCTGATCAGATACTGGTGATACGTAGAACACTCCATCTTTTCACAGACATGGTCAGGCAGGTGTACGTACCCAAGCCTGACCGTGTGCAACAAATGTGCTGAGGCAAAACTGCACCCCATTGCTATATACCTAATCTTGCAGAACTGCATGATCAGTCTGGTCTTAAATTTAGGTGGTGAGATGGCCATCGGCACATGCGGCATACCCTGACAGCACGCAACTCAGCCAGAAACTCTTCAGTTGGAATCATCCACCCAAGAGGGCAGTGGAGGCAATCTAGTTTGATGTACACAACGAAGAAGCCACAATTATGTTGACACAATTTACCCCATTTGAAGGTCCACAAAATCCCTCCTCTATGACCAAAGAAGGTTCATCCTTTATCCTAGGGCCATAGACATTAAAGTTGTTGTCTTGAATACGATGCAACAATATCAGGCCTGCAGCTAGGAATTTTAGAGACTGCTGATTTGATTAGGGTAGTTGGGGACCAGTTGATCAACCTCCCATTCAAAAGGTCTTTTCTTGTCCTTGTTTACCTTTTGCTATAAGATTTTCCTTCTGCTATTAGGCGCTAATATACTTTATCCCTGTTAACCATATATGTGATTTTGTGACCTTTTTGTATGCATCTTTTGAGGGCAGGTCATTTCCATTTGATCTCCAAGTACTCCCACTGCATTTTGTTGACTAGATCTATGGCAGGCTTCACAGGAGTTTGGTGTTGCTACTTTCTCTCAATTACTACAAAATATGATTCCAAAGTCTGCGCATACAGAATTGTGCATGTCAGTCTCTAAGGGTGCCTTGATGAGGGTTTTGTGGTGTGGTCATAACAGACTTGCGGAGTGAGATCTTATTCCCAGTCAAAAGGGGGGCCAGGATACGGGGAGTGGCTTTATGAACGAACTCCCAATGCCAGGTAATATCTTTAGGGTGGTGAATATCAAAGTTTGAGTCAGGTTTTTTTGGGGGAGCACTCAGGCAAACCTGCCTGGTGAGGAGTGTAACTCTGGTGAGTGGGTGGTGTGCAGTATTGATACCCCTAATCTACATCACATTAACAGAGGAAAGTTACAGAAGGTGTGTGATCATACTTGCTTGGTGGTGTGTCTTCTCTGAATGGTTGCCTGAGCAGGAGGTAGAACCTGGTATGACATCAAGCATGCTATAACACAAAACGCAATGACGCATGCTCTGCACTTACTCATAAAGAATAAAACGCCTTCACTTGTTTTTGCCACAAGTTGTAAAAGCACAAGGTGAAACTAGGACACGTGCGCTGCCCCAAAAGGTGATCATTACCTCTCGCCAGCATTAACACACTGTATAACAATCTCTTGCACATACCATTCCGCAAGGCATGACCGGTCTCCAATCCTGCTTCACAAGATAATGCACATTCTCACCTGTGCTGCACCGAGAGGAGGCACCCGCAATCGTTTCATGGCCTTCTGCCTGTCTCCATCTTCAAGGTCATTGGTCACCACAGTCTGATGGGAAAAACATAGCACACAAACTGAGAAGATGGACATAATGGAAAATATACCACCACAACCTTCTCGCATAGGCTACTGCTGGAGCATCAATTCAATGGATTGGACAGTTACTTACATTTAACACTTTCTTCAGCATTTACCCATCTTGTAAAAATTTCCTTTTTAATATACCCTCCAGAAGATGCATTTCTAGCTTTTTAACCTTATGGGAGTAATTCTTCTTCTCAATGTTTACTGAAGCTCTACATAATCCTTTACATCGAAGCACCATTCCAGCTTCCATTTGAAGCAAGAACAAGAGGCCTTTTGTACTGTAGTATTTTGCGGTTCCAAAGCGTGCAATTTGTAAAATCACATGGCTTGCAACCACAAAAGCTCTGATTTTAGTGTACAAACCTCTTTTGTGCGTTGAAAAATTCTTTTCAAATTTCAAAAAGGGATCTGCAACTCATACTAAATCACTATTAGGATGGGGCATTTCAGGTTGAAAACTTTCTGAATGGATGCGGACAACCGACTTTGGTAGTGTAAACACAGAGATGGAGGTCTGTCTTCCCTAGCAAGCCTCCATCTCTGTGTTAGTAGCCAATCATAAGGAGTCACAACGTAATCAAAATTAAACCCGTCATTTGTCAACACTTCTCCAAAAAAGCGTTTGCAAAGCAACCTATATGTACAAAGATCACATTGCAGAAGCCTGAAAGATTGCAAAACGTTGGTAGGAAATTTGCATCCACCATTTGCGACGTACCTGTATGTACATAAGGCCCATAGTAACATGAGAAAGTATACTCAACGGCAAAAACCAATGATTGAGGCTTCTTGTGGGATCATTATTAAAGAGTATTTGTTTCTTGGGATGAGATCTTCAATAGATTCACATGCATTTAACAATATAGAAACATTTAAAGAGAAGGAAGACAGGTAAGAAGATTATTGATAAAGAAACTGTCCTACTTCATCATTTGCTCTAAAATAAGCATTAGGTAGCAATGGTTGCAAATTGTTTGAACAAATTTCCATGCATATGTTTTACAGATCTCTGCACATCGTTGTTCATGTGTGTGGTAATCTTGATTTAATTCTTGCATTTTCTTTTTCAGCGGAAAAAAAAAAATCACAAAATGATTTTATTAAACAGTTTTACCATTTATAGATGTGATTCATAGTAATAACGTCCATGCAATCAGAATTAAACCAAAGTCTTTTCTCTTTCTATACATGTTGTCCTGGTTAGGTTATGTTAAATGTATTCAGAGTGCATGATCGACAATGGTTTCTTGGTACAAAGTATTATAGGAACAACATGGGTAAATGTACGAAGTTTGCTGGTTACAAAACTCCACAGTTTGGTAACAAGAAGCTAGGCTGCTTTTTTCCACTTTTTGTTAATTTTTGTACCAATTACCGGCTTCACCACGACTGAGCATATATCGTTGGGGTATATCTGACTGGTGATGAAGGCAAGAGTCCGTCCGTAAGAGATCAATGGATGGTTCACAGTACCTTAAAAATGTGCACAACAATGTACTCTAGATGCCTAACTAGTACTATCCAAGCATGACAACCCTATTTTAACTGAGTAATGGGTGCTTATACAACAAAGTTGATTAAGGAATACATTTCTTTCCAGTATTCATTTACCTTTGCCCAAAATGTATTTTCCCAGTTAGTAGTAAGCTTTATAATATTTCATGAAGATAGACCTTAATGGAATCTTTTGCATGTAATAAAGTCTAAACACGCAGAAGCAAATCATCTTTGCAAACTGGATCCAAATAGGACATTAAGCTTCACCGGGCACAACCTTTACCATTCGTCTCCAGAAGTTAATATCGCCAATTTCCCTACACATATATCACAGATTTTATTACAACATGGTGTTTGAGAATGTTTAGTTTAGCCTACAATTCGGAGATGGTAGCCTACAGTTATGTTCAACGATGTTCTCTTTATGGGTGTAGAATTGTCTAAAACATCTACTTGTCCAAGGGATGGGACGCTTCAGAAATGTACTTGCCCTGTAAAAAAAATTCCACTTGTCCCTTTTGGTGCCATGCAGTGAGCTCAAAGATTTTGGTGGCATCTCCATGTATCAGAGCTCACAATATATCGGAGTTTGGATTCTGGAAAGGCTCTGTTTTTGTCACTTTTCTACATACATGTGATGTTAGTAACATGGAATCAACAATTACACGGTTGATATGTCCGTTGAGTCTGTTTTACTAATTGATGCCTCAGAGATATGTAGTTGAACTTCCACAATAAATAAATTAAAAATTCAAGTTGCCAATTCTTTTTGTGTACATTTTATTTTGAAAGCAAACAATCATCAATCATGCTTTCAGGCTTCTGCATGTATTTGCTTACATTCTGGCAGCAATCACGGACCATTATTGGCAGCATCAAACTGTCAAATTTTTCAAACATGCATAAATGTTTCATGCTGGAACCAGGCTGAGCTCAAGGCATTTCCTTCAAGCACTCACTTAATTGTAAAGGCTTTGCAACAATGAATCATATGTATAGAATATAGAATAACTGATACACGTGAATGCAAATCTGGCCTTAGTTGCAGACAATCCTCTTTCAAAGATCCGTTTATGATGTTGTAAACTGGTAGCCAAAGGGTTTGTGCTGAAGGGGATTGGACCTACTTGTCCAGTGAACCAAATAAGTTAATTTTTTTTCTTTGAGGTTATAGAATATGCCCTCGGTGTCATGCGATAGATATTCCACACCCGTCTCCCGCTCAGAACATTGCTCTTTTAGATAAAATGCATTCTTAACTGCGAACAGGTTTTGTCCGATGCTCATAGATTAATGTATTTGGATTTTTGCTGCAGCAAAGCACAAATCTACTTTTTCTATACATCTATCCTAATCACTTTTCCTCTGACACTCATTTACTAACCTGTTTTGTTTCATTACTTGTAATGATTTTATTTTGGTAAGCAAAGGTTTTCAAATGACCAAATGCAATAAATACATTGAAATTGCCTTGATTTATTTGCAGTTTTATATCACGTGTACAAGAATTGGTAGTGTCGGAGCACTTAATTGACTGGAGGTAATTATGGACACACGTTTGATGACCCTCTGATATTTTACAAGTAGATCAAAAGTGTAGCAAGTCCTCTGTTCAACTTTAATGAAGGTAGTTTATGAGTGCCAGACTTTTTGCTCTTACAAGAGCCCTAGCCCTTATATATAGCGGGACAAGTTTGGATTCTGGCAGAGTGAGATAACACTCTGTTCTATCTTACAAGCTCTAACTTTTGGCCGCTGTAGGGGGGCTCTAGTGAGGAGCTCCGGGGCAAGGGATCTCCAAACAAGGATTAAATCCCTGAATAACCCCTGAACACCCCCTAAGACGACCCAGGTCCCAGCGGAACCACGGTTTCATGATCTGAACAACAGAAAACGCAAAGGAACGAAGGAGAAGCAAGACGCGGGAGGAAATCCTTTACCTGGTCAGTAGAGAAGACTGCCTCTGCGCCTGGGACCCCTCGGACGTCGGACACCGCGTGAGATGAACGTCCTGATGTGGAGCGGCTGTGGACGACATTGAATAGCCTCCGGATGCCACCCTGGACTGCACAAGTCGGAGATCCCTGAAAAAAGGTTCGCCAGCAGCTCCGGTGCCTGTAGACGGACGGGTCATCTCGGAAGGCTGAGCGGAGTGCCCTCGGTTATCCAGACCATCGGAAAAAGGTATGGTCATACTCAATATCTACACGGACCTACCAGCTCGCAACTCGCAACTCGCAACTTCCCTAGCACATGGAAAGGGGAAACGCAGGTTAACTGAAGCGAAGGGACTGAGTTTCGGCGCGCCTGACCTTAACATGGCGGCCGCACAAGACGTCTGCATTAAACAAACATTACACAAGTGATCTCACCGATCAACACCACAGGAGCAGAATCGGTGCTAAAGGACGGGCGATCTGAGGAAAGGGAGTGAAACAGCATAGACGCCCCCCCTCCCCCCCCGAACAGATGAGAAAAAGGGAAAGGCGACCTACCAATACTTAGGATTGAAAAGAAAGTAAAGACTGGGAAAACGGAAAAGGGACTACACTAACACAAGGGAAAGTGACCGAAAACTGAAAAGGGACTACACTAGCACAAGGGAGAGTGTCTGAAAAGAGAGAAAGGACAAAGAAAACCGAAAAGGGACTGCACAAGCCTAAGGGAAAAGAGACTGAAAAGAAAGAAAGGACAAAGAAAACCGAAAAGGGACTACACAAGCCTAAGGAAAAGAGACTGAAAAGAAAGAAAGGACAAGGAAAAAGAAGGAAGGGGGACTACACAATCCCAAGAGGAAAGAGAAAAAGGTGGATTAGAAGAAGTAACAATATTACAAAGGATTAACTAAAGAACCTTCAGACAAATTCCGCTCACAAAGAGAGATAGTCAAGTAATTAATTATTTTACTGGTGATGGCACCTTAAGTACAAAGGATTGATTAGAATAAGGTATAAAAGCAAACGGAACCACAAAATAACTATACCTACCAACACGAAACAGCAGTACTGGGGACACTTAGAAACCACTCAGTACAGTTAGGCAAAGGCTTTCTAAGACTTACAACACAACATAAAGGTGAAGCGGAAATGGATGAAAGATACCGAGGATCGACGGGATCTAATGCAAAGAATATAGAATATCCTCCGACTCTATCCAAACATGCTGCCAAAAATTCAAACATAACACCTTGAGAAAAAACCCGAACAGCCTGTTCTCCGACCCATATTTCGATAGAGTTAAAGGCGTCATGATGAATGACCTGATATTCTACACAGACAAAACGGCCAAATGGCGCAATATCATTACAAATAGGCTGTTCACAAAAACCATAAAAAACATACCACATGGCACAAAAATAACGACTTCACTAACTAAAGGATGTAGCTCAGAATTATTCATTACTATGTACAAAACGGGAATAGTGCTGATACAAGCAACTAACAAAGAACTAGAGAAATTTGAGGCAGCTTTCCAAACTTTAAAGGAATGCATAGAAGGACAAAACTACCAGCAAAACAGGAACCCACCAGTTACCACAATCGACAACAACGACTCTATCACTAGAGATGCTAATCTAACGAACTGCCAGAACAATCAAATCTCTAATGCCGGAGATTTACCGGAAACGGCGATGGCAACAACGGAGAAGGAGAGTGAAATGACTGCGACATCTAATAACCTTGGAAACAAAGAAAAGAAAATGGCCCCAATGGAAGAGCGGCTGATGCTACCAATCAATGACACTTCACCGGAAGAGGGTAACTCAACACCTAACGAGTCCCCCTATGAAGATAACCACGAAATGAACAAAGCAGAAGATATCTACCTTCCGCAACCTCCCCCGAATGCGAGATTGGAATCTCCTAGATCCCTATCCACAAAGGCACCCGTTACACATCGCAATATAAGAAACAATGAGGTCAGTCCTAATAGAGTCAGGAACAACAACCAAACCAAGGAGTCAATGGAAAGATCTGGGGACTCGAGAACCAACCTCTCACGAAGAAGAGCAAAATGCAGAACCCAAACAGACAAGCCTAGCTCACATAAGAAATCACCCCGAACCCAGAAAGAAATCAAGGAACTCAAGAAACTAGTAGGAAACCTGGCACAAGACTCGCTGAAAATCGCACAGACAATTGAAAAAATCTGGGAGATGACGATAAGTATGCACACGAAGGTTTCACACATCCAGAATCTTGCACTCCGACCCAACAGACCTAACAGGACCTATCCTTTGTCGAATGAAGAAACCATGGTGCTACTTCGATCTTATGAACATCTGGCCCAGGGAAGTGAGGAGAATATCAAAATAGTACCCATTGACTCCAATAGAATGCCCAGAAAGAATAACAGGAAAGCGATACACCACAACCTACAACATATTCAGTTAACTACAATGGAAACCGAAAACAGTAATGTCGATAATTCACAGAAAACCCTGAACTGCCTACTACTCAACTGCCGTTCGGCAAATAAACATGCATCAGACATAGCCGCACTCATCATTAACAATGATATCGACCTGGCCATCCTCACAGAAACATGGCTCAACGAATCTTCATCTCCTACCATTGATCTCCTAGTTCCACCACAATACAACATCGTCAGGTCAGACAGACCAAAGAAAGTGGGAGGAGGTATAGCGTGCATCCACCGCTCGGAGATCGAGGTCAGCCAATTCCAATCTGGCCCCATAGAGTCCTGTGAATACCTTGGTCTTAATATAAGAGCACTAAATAAGCAAAGCTGCAACCTGCATGCATTCTACCACCCACCTGGAGATAACGCAAAGTTTACAGAGGAACTAATAGAGATCATAACGGCCAACTCAAACCCGGATGCCAACAATATATTCCTAGGTGACTTTAACCTACACTGGGACGACGACAATGACAAGCTGGTTAACACGATGAAAGACTTCCTCAATGAACTAAACCTTACCCAAGCATGCACCCAGCCCACTCACTCACAAGGAGCGACGTTAGACTGGATTATCTCAAGAAATAATGTGACATCGATCCTTGCTATAGATCCATGCGATTGGTCTGACCACCACGCCATAACATTCACGGTACCTACAATAAAAAAGGGCAAGACCGTGCAACCCCGCAAGTTCAAAAAACTGATTCGTGAGACAAAGGAAGCCAATATTCAACAACTGGTTGAAAGATGTGAGAAAGACCTGAAGCCACCCAATAACAGGCAGAATGTCAATGAGCTGACTGACCACTACATAACCTCGATCGGCAACATCGTCAATGACACCATGCCTCAAAAACTGAAAAACGTCTCAGAAAAGCCAAAAAATCCTTGGTTTAATGAGGCACTGAACGAGGACAGGCGAAAACTAAGAATGGCCGAAAGGAAATGGAGACAACATCCCTCCTCCCCCGAGTTGAAAGCCCTCAGAAAAACCAGAAAACAATATAACAAAAAGATAATCAACTCCAAAAAAGAATATATAAGGGCTGAACTGGATAATGCCAAAAATAGACCACGAAAACTCTTCGAGATCCTAAAGCAACAGTCAAACAAACTAACTAAAACGACCCAAGAGAACCCAAAAACTCCCATAAGCTGCGAGGAATTCTCCTCATTTTTCTCGGAAAAAACCAAACTACTAGAAGTTGAGCTCACAAGTGCAGCAGCTAACCTTGTGACCCTTCCTTCACCTAAAAATAAGGCTAATGAGACAACAGAGGGTCCTCAAACAAAAAATAAAGCAAATTGGGACACATTTGAACTATATGACCAGGGTAAGATTGCCAAAAAGCTAGCCGAACTTAGACCGAACAACCACTATCAAGACCCTCTACCGTCAAAGTGTGTAAGAGAAATTAGCCACACTCTAGTTCCGATCTGGACCCAGATAATAAATGCTTCACTTACACAAGGGACCCTCCCTGACTGCCTAAAAACGGGGCAGGTAGTGCCCATCATCAAAAAACCAACAGCGGATGCGACAGACCCGAATAACTATCGACCAGTAACCAACATACCTTTACTGGCCAAACTTATTGAGAAATGCGTACAAGGCCAACTGAGTCAACACATCGCTAAGTTCGCATTACTAGACGACTGCCAATCAGGATTTAGAACAGGACATAGTACTGAAACTGCGATCCTGCACATTGTTGATGACGCCTTACAAGCCCTTGACCTAAATCAGGCATGCCTACTGATCCTACTAGACCTGTCATCAGCTTTTGACACGGTAAATCACGAATTACTAATATCCAGGCTTCAAGACAGGATGGGTTTGTCCGGAAACGTACTGAAATGGTTCAACTCTTTCCTACAGAACAGGACTCAACTATTCCTGATTAACCAAGCAACCTCCTCCCCATGCCCTAACACAATCGGGGTCCCACAAGGCTCTACTCTATCCCCAGATCTATTCAACTTATATGTAGAACCCCTTACGGAGATTCTTCAAAAATCACGGATATCCTATCACATGTATGCAGACGACACGCAAATATATATAAAGATCGCCTCCCATGATGACATCGACCGAATGAATGACACACTAAAGAAAGCGTTGCAATGGTTAACAACTAATCATCTGAAACTAAATGCCCAAAAAACTGAATTCCTGCTAATCTCACCAACAAGGAGCCAACCTGAAGTAAAGGAATGGGTGAAATTGGTGACTGCGTTAAACTGCACTCCGACCCTAGTTAACTCAGCTAAATCACTGGGAATCACGTTAGATGAGAACCTCGACATGAAAGCCCACATTAACTCAATGGCTAAGAGCGCCCGCTTCCATTTGAACTATCTGAGAAAACTAAAACCCTTTATCTCTGAGGCGGATCTAAAACTGGCCACTCAATCGCTAGTTATCTCGAGGATTGAATATGGTTGTACCACGTTAGCTGGCCTACCCAAAACATCCATAGCACCACTAAAAGCCTGCCTCAACGCAGCGGCAAGACTCATCACGGGAACGAAGAAATTCGATCATATATCGCCCCACCTGAAAGCCCTAAACTGGCTGCCTTACGAGGCCAGAATTCAAATGAAAATGGCCTGCATTACCCACAAAGCGGTTCACTACAACATGCCTAGATACCTAGCCAAGAAAGTTAAACTTTCGGGAGGCAACAGACCAAGCAGAAGTGCCAAAGAGCTGCTGTTGCGACCAGCCT
This sequence comes from Lissotriton vulgaris, assembly GCF_964263255.1. Classification (NCBI taxonomy): domain Eukaryota; kingdom Metazoa; phylum Chordata; class Amphibia; order Caudata; family Salamandridae; genus Lissotriton; species Lissotriton vulgaris. The sequence goes on along the minus strand of NC_141685.1, from coordinate 739,701,603 downwards.
TCTTCCGCAAGAAAAGGACATACGATCGGGCCTTCTCCGGAGCTGCACCCAGAATCTGGAATTCACTCCCTCCAAACATCAGGAAGATTCAAAATACGGAATCATTCAAACGGGAACTAAAGAGCCACTTGATGAGTAAATGCCCTACGTAGAGAAACTACAGACTATTGATATGAAAATCTACACCAAAGAGGAGGTACTCATCTTGAATAATTGGAAGTTCAATATCAAACAAATGAAAGACTCCCGTCCGAGCCTCGGCTACACAATGTACTGCTACCTCATATATTTGGGAGCTTATATACTGTATCTCACAGCTCAAACTATATAACCTCTACCTCACTTTATTATGTTTATGACTACTATGACAAGCTATACCTCACTTTATTATGTTTATGACTACTATGACACTCTAAACCTACGCAACTCCTAATTGCTAACTATATAGGCAATTGTTTTGATTATGTTATATAACCCTACCTCAACGAGCTTGAAGATACGACTATGACACAAGCTGAGACCAATGCACCTCTCAATGCCTTTTAGCTAGTCACCCTTTTACCACACCGCTTCTACCTCATAACTGTTTGTTGTTATAATTGATGTGATAATTGTTCAAGTCTGTAATCTTTTTATGTTCAGCGCTCTGATACCCACGGGTCTTGTTCGCGCTATACAAAACACTATAAATAAAAATAAATAAAAATAAATAAAATAAATAAAGCATCTCAGATGGTAACATTTACAGAGGAAATATAAGACCCATATCCTGCAGTGACCATGTTTATTATTGCAGTGTTACTAAGCAAGTTCTGGGAGTGACCAAGGTCTTCAAATATTTTGCCTGTAGATGCATCTGGACAAAGGTCCTCTGAGGGGGCGGAAAGATGTGCCAGCCGGTCCTTGTACCTTTTCCACGCAGCTCTTTGTATCTTATCTCACATTGAGCTAGGCATTCCTGCAAACCCTTGAAAGTTCTCACTTGAACAAAACGGTTGTGACGACAATCAAAGGGGGCTTTTTATCTCATGTGTCATCCACAACCACAGTATAGCACTTTTTATGAGAGTGGTTCCAGCCTGTCCAACCAGGCAACGCGAGACTGACTGAGAGGCTGCATTTTTCTTTGGGAGTGCTGTTTACTGGTTCTGCCTTACAATAGTAGTTCAACCTCCCCTAACTGGGCTCCATGCCTGATACATGTATATAGGGGGAGGGAGAGAGAGAGAGAGAGAGAAAGAGAGAGAGAGAGAGAGAGAGAGAGAGAGAGAGAGAGAGAGAGAGAGAGAGAGAGAGAGAGAGAGAGAGAGAGAGAGAGAGAGAGAGAGAGAGAGAGAGAGAGAGAGAGAGAGTCAGTGTGTGTGTGTGTGTGTGTGTGTGTTTTTTGGGGGGTTACATGTATGTAATTGAACCAATAGGTGCTATACAATTGTGGTCTCCTTTGAGCAGGGCTGCTTTTATCCTAGAGGACAAGCCAACTTGAATGTACACTTCTCCAGCGGAAGGATGCTCCTGTGACTGGACTAGTCATTGAAGTTTTAAAGTAGCAGACTCCATGGTTGGCTTCACACAGGCTGTTTCAGAAATGACAGTGGAGTAAGTAATGGCCCTCAGACAGTAGTTAGTTAAATATATCTACTCGACAACAAGGTGACCTGTGTTCAAGAACAGCAGAGAAGGACAGGGCCAGGAGTGGAACTGTTCCATTGTTCACATTCTCCTCAGAGACTCGGCGTAAGTTCAGGAAAGCTTGTGAAGTTACTTTGCTGCTTGGCTTGTAGAGAAAAAGCTTCCCAGCCTACAAACAAAATGAACTGTGCCTGCCACGAAGAAGTGGCGTGATCCAAGGGAAAGAGGCAAGGCCAAGTGGACTGCAATTGCATGCATGGGGGAATCTCGACTGAGAACAAGACTACCCAGGAGTCACAGGTCACCTCCTACCAGCTGCCCAGTGAACGCATGGTAACATCTGTGTTGAGTAGCCGCTGTATTGCCTGCAGACATCGAGAAGCGTGAGCCTGCTCCATCCACGACCCTTCCCATAGCCATAGATTACCTATAGTTATGGAGACATTGTTGATCTGGTTTGTGGCATGGTAGCATGGATATGTATTTCAGCCAGCCACATAGTTTAGTTACGTTTTGAGCACTCTCAATAAGCACGAGTGCTCCCGGTTACATCTTTCACATGTTTGGTATCTGCCTTATGCATTTGTGACATCCCACCACATCCCACCACGAGCTCTGTCAATTTCACTTGAGATTCCTGCTCCAAATATAGCCCTCTGTTTATTTTTAGGTTTTAAGGAGGACCAGTGGATTGATTTCACGAGTTCACTTGCAAGGATACAAATCAACCTTTTAGATTGATTTATGAGATGTGATTTTTTTTGGGGGACATATTAAGTATTAGATTATACTATTAAGGGCCCTCTTTTTGTTTGCAGGTCATTAGTTGGATGATGCCGTCAAAAAGAGATCCGCACACTGTTTCCTTTATGGGTCGAAATGTCGCCATGATCATGGGATTTCCCTATGGAGAATGCTTTGTGCACGGATATATTTAGAACTCATCTGTTATAAGATGTAGATGTCCTATGTTTCAGGTTGTCCATATATGTCAAACTATTTTTGTTTTCGCACAGAGCACCTTTTGCATCATGCGCCGTCTACACTGATTGTTCTACTATTTCAGGAGAATGCTATGAGATTATATACCACACTGACAAAATATTTGGGGTCCTTCGGTTTCAATCCTTGATATACTATCCTACCTATTGAAGAATTGGTCTCATGAGAATGGTAGCTCTGGTTTAAAGTGTTGCACATGGGTGTCGTTATTTTTGTAATATATAATTGGCCCAGGTTCCTTTGTGGGTACGAGGGTCGATCCTTGTTGTTTTATTCTCATTTTCTTCACAGCATGGTCCAATGCTTGATTTCACAGATAATCATCAAATCCTTTGTTTGAGCACAGCTGGAACCTCAGACTTTGCTGCCAGAGCCTATGCGAACTTACAAAATGAACACCAGGAGTCTGCCAAGGGCTAAAGTGAATCTTGAAAGAGTTTGTAACTTTTCAACCTTGGTACATATCTAAGAACTACCTACACTCTATGCAACGGTTGAGAGTGTCTGGTTTTTGTGTGCGATCCCAAGAATAAAAAAAAACTGTGCTATCACGTTAATATTAAGATATATTAACCCACGGGCAAATTTATAATGATTCCAACCTGTTGCCAGAGGTCTATGTCTCTCTCACGTGCACGCACAAATCCTTCAGCAAGTGCTTTAGCCATCACACTTACCTTACCAATAATATGCCCTGAACTCCTTAAGTTGTCCTAAAATAAAGCTTTTATGCGAGCAGTTAAGTAAGCCAGAACTGCTCTACTATCATATTTTTTCAATTTCACTAATTTTTACAGTGGCAAAGTTTATGAAAAAGATACATAGACTCACTGTCAATGAGACTGCTGCGTGTGATACCACCCTTCCTGACTACCCCAGCCCAATATGAGATACCCCAGAATATTTTTCCCCTCTTCCCGCCCTGCCCCCTGAATTTTGTTTGGATCCAGCACATGCATTGTATTATTTACAGATTCTGCATGTGCACGCCAACTAAGTGTACTTTTATCAGCACTATCATGTCTATTCCCATGTGCAGCGCCATCCACTGCTTGGCCAACTGTTTCCCTAGCTGAGGTTTCACTCCACTGGCTGAAAGAGCAGGCAGCAGACTGCCTTCCTCCTCTGTAAGCCTACGACCAAGGCTGTCCTCCATCAGACGATGCTGACTGCATCAGCACCAAAGGCTGACCATGGCAGAGGGACTCAGGCTGTGGTCTCCCTGAGCAGGCCACAGGCAATGAGGCATGCATTTCTGTAACATGGCAGCTCATTTTCTAAACACTAAGGGGTCGGCGTGACATAGCAATATGATTGTGCAACTGACTCGTACAGCTCTGCGTTCTCCATAGGTTATATTACTCCAGAGTCACTCTATATAGGATGGGAAGGAGCGACCTGGATCTATGCGTGAGAGGAAGGGCTTGAATGGGTCTCCTCAGTCATATCCTTCGGACATGTGCCCACATACAGTGTTAATGGAAGGAGTCGGGAGATGCATGGAACAGGTTGTAGGCACCAGAGCTGGTACTTCGGACAAATGGTTTGTGTTACACATTTAGTGGGAAGAAGATGCACCCAAATATCTTAAACTGTGGTTTGCCTTGGGCATGATACTGGCTAAGCACAATATTGCGAGACGCTAGGGTGTGAGGGAGGTGCAGACTCTGCAGGGCTGGAACACAGACATGCAATGATGCATGTTGTTAGAGCAAGTGATATATGAAGGCCGGGGGTGCCCTAGGAAGTGGGGAAAGATGTGGGGTACATGGAAATCTAATAAGGGTCTCTGAAGACCTGTCGGCTCAGTTTGAAGAATGGGGAAAATAGGCGTGGTTAACACTTGTGTCAGCTGCAATTGGCCAATGCAGAAAAACACCACATTTCTACGCAGGTAATGTGTTATTGTACACTGCCTCTAGACATTACTGATACCAGTGAGGGCACATTGTTATGTTTATTAAAAGTGATACTATTTTTAATTAAATCAATATTCTGAAACATGCTGCAAATGAAAAACTGATATTGTTGGACAAATTAGTGCATCTGCATCGAATTATAAGCTGAACCTTTGGAGCAAATGAGTGATTTTGCTACGTATGGTAAACTGGTGTTTTGGGAACAGGAAGTGCATTCGGTGCAAACGATAAGCAAAGGTTTTGGGACCAATAAGTGCACTTCAAACAAGCAACAAACATATTTGCCGTTTCAACCACCTGTCTGCAGCAGTATGAGGTTGTTGCTGTTTTCTTTCATTTGAACACTTCAATGAAGTAGTGATGCCGAGCATGTTTTATGGAGCATTCTCCACTGGCACAATGCATTTCTCTGTTATAGAGAAATGAGAGTTGGCATGTGTGCTTTTTAGGTATGTTAGCAAAACTTTAGTTTTTTCATTCGTTTTTTAAAGTTTATTATTATTTTTTTCTGTTTAGCCCCCAAGTATCTTTTAGGGTTTCCTTGGTCAATTTCACTGTCTTGCTGTGATTTCTCTTCCCCAATATTGTAGAACACTGCTCTGGACTAACAGAGGTGGCAGCATTTTGATTTATAGTGGCGGAATACGAGCCTTTACAGGTAAACAATGTTTACCACAAAATTTTTTCCCCCCTCAGGGAATTACAGCACGGTTGTTACGACCACGTTTTAATTCCGCATACCATTACTCGGCAAGTAGGAACAACGACTTGCTGAGGGGGGAGAAGTGTTGGATTCAAAATCCAACACCTTGCCTAATGTCCACACAGACTGAAGTTGGAATAGTAAAATTTACTATTCCAACATCCAGCGCACCCCCCTCCGCAAGTCATTGTTACGACTTGCGGGGTAATGGAATGCAGAATTACAATGAGGTCGTTGTAACGACCATGTTGTATTTCCCTGCGGGGAAAAAGTCTGCGTGATAACGAGGTATATTCGTCTTTACCTATTGCCTGTAGTGGGCAAATGGCATACTGGCCTTCCCTACGTAAAGTGTTTGTCCAGTCTGCTGCAAAAGGGTCGTTCGCTGCATCCTCAGCTGATTTATTCTGAAAATATTTAGGATAAAACAGGAGTATTTTTTCATGGGTGACTATGGGCACAGTTAAATTCATTTTAGATTTTCCATGTAAAATTTATGTACAAAATGGGGGCTGGATTTAGTCTGCCAGATGAGCATTTTTGTATTGCTGCCATTCCTGAAGCTTGTGCGAGGGCTACAGAGAGTGTTTTCTCTATAAGTGCAGGGATAACAAGCCTCTTAGCAGGTCCTGATCTTTTGTTCTGTTCAGCTGTCATGCTCATGAGGTTGATAAGCAGTGTGGGGAGACAGGAGAAAGTAGTCTCTTTAGAAGTCAAGAATTAGTCTTGGACCATTACCTGCACTTTTGTACACCAGGAGATGCTACTCCCAAAAGGCTGATAAGTGGAAATTGTGAAGATTTATCTCCCCCTTTGTGTTGGCGTTTTGGGTTTCCCCGAATTTGAGACTCTAGACTCCAGCGTTTCTTCCTGCTGACATAAAGACCAAGTCTGCTGGAAGTTCGTCTGGAGACAGACGCACAAACTAGGTCTAGAACTGTGCTAGGGTAATCCCCTGCCCACCGGGCTTGTGAATATTTGCTTTGTGGTAACATATAGCAATAACAGCTGTTCAGTGGGTAACCTAGACCTTTTGGCCCGTGTCACTGCACCTGATGCACCATCCAAATCAGGGCCATAGTGCCTGCAAAGAAACTGCGCTTGTGACCGCTTGCTCAGTGGTAACATATAGCAATAATCAGGGTTCAGTGGGTTTCCTACAGCTTTAACAAACACAAAAGCGTTCATAAAAAGCATCTTTAAACGAATCCAACTCTCCAAAACGAGTTACCACAGATGTCATAAATAAAGCATATGCTTTACATATCAAAGTAAAAAACAACTATTGTTAAATTGTGTTACAATGTGGCTGGCTCTTTCCTGTAAGGAGATATATTCCTGTGTTTCACAGTAAATGGGAATAAACAGTGTAAATTGCCCAAGATCACCATATATTAGGCTGATACTAAAATTTGTTTTTTTACTTTGTTCCCAAAATAGCAGTTTCACAAATGAAAATGACTTGCCAATGTAAAGGATTTTTTTTTAAATGTGTCAATGTTTTGTGCAATTAAGAACGAGATACCATTTGAGGTGGCCATGTCTAAAATAAAATTAAAAAACATAAAGGGCACAAGTAGGCTGCATAGAGAAAGTCTGCTGCATTCCTCTTTCCTAGAAACACTTTGTAGTATCCTGCATATGTATTGTAATGTATTTTCCACCACCTGCTCAGCCAGTGCCTGTGCTCTGAACACAATAGAATCTTGGAGTCTGATGAGCCTCGGAATGTTGGGACAGAGAGAGGTGAAGTAAGTGTTGGGCATGGGCTGAGCAGCAGACAGGCTGCTCCTGGTGGGGCTCCCCTTCAGAACATAACTACCTGTTATACTACTTGTTTCCTGCTTGAATAAATCTTACTGAATTACTACTTCCTGCTTGCACCTCCTCACTACACATTTGCACTTAAAAGCAAAATAACCAGACTCACAAAAACACAGCTTGACTTTTGACCTTGGTCGCCGACTACACAGCAAGCGTGACAAGATAAGAACAAGATTTAAAGGCCTGTTGACAGAAAACGAGTTTGTGAAAGAATACAGTAAACATGACTTTCTCATCAGGCAGGACGAACTCAACCTGGACAACCTAAAGCAAATAAAACCAGCAAATAGGAAGCAAGAAAACATGAGTTACTAACCACAGAGCCAATGGCAAGTAACAGGCAGAATGCATTCCCAGGTCAACTTTCTGAAACTTCACAAGATGTCTTCACATACCACACAGCTGCGCTGCATGGTAAGCTGCAACCTTAAAAGGAGGCTGAACCCCTAAGTCAGTGCTATTGACTTCTCACTAACCAGTTGTAGGTAACATCATGCAGGGTTTTGGGTGTGCTGGCATCTTTGGCAGCCAAATTCCCAGTGAGGTGAAAGTATGTCACCTCAAGTCTACAGATAAGGTGGCCAACTATGTAAGAGTTTGCAATACTTTGCCTTCATATTCTTTCAATAAAAAATAAACTGCATAGGGCAATCCCATGTTTAAATATAACCTCACGAAGTGCCTACCCATTCAAAATTTGCTTTAGTGAAGCTCTGCATACATTTGATGTATTAACCTAGTAAACTTGGGAAGAAAATGCATATCAATGTTCAAAAAATGTTTTTGCAGTTTACCAGGCCAAAGACTTTCTTTGTGGTATCAGTCTGTGCTACGTACCTCTGTTTCAGATATCAGCTGGTTGATTTTCTTGCAGGTGTAGAAAGGAGCCACCTCTACGTGGCCAACACGCCAGTCAGCACCCCGTGGAGTGTCCAGAATCTTGTCATGTTTCTTCAGGATCTTACGGAACCCGGTGAAGTTCAGATTCTGCGTGAGAGGAGAGAGCCAGTTGAAAAGACTATTTCGGCCCGAACACATAAAGGCTGCATGTTAAAAGGAAGGGATATTGCACCGGAGGGCATACTGAATTCAAAGACTAGTGGTTTATTACACACAGCAGTCGACTACACTCCAAAACCTCGATTACTTAGCACAAGCCACACTCGCAGACTGGAGGTTATGGACAACAATGGTAGGCTTAACTCACAGAGATGGAGATTATTATACCGAAGGGTCGGCTACACTCAGATTTTAGAGCAAAGTGCTCTCAGTCTGTCCTTCAAACAACAGCTGCAGAATACAGGCGTGGTGAGTGGCACTGACAATATAGACGAACAGTTTGAGATCGACTGACTATGCAGACCTGCAGACTTGACTTGAGACTAAACATGGACGAAACCCTCAATGCTTGATGGAGTGGTGAAGAAGAGAGGCCTGCAGGTTGGTTAGTGCTTGATGCATCAGCCTCTCTAATTTCTGGCACGGACAGTAGCAGAGGCAGAGGTTTCCATTTTACAACTTGAGCTGTCCTACCCTATAGCCAGCTACAGCATACAGCCTTGGAGTTAAACAGACGAAGTTGCTAGTTTTCTTGTGCCACCACAAACCACTGAAGGATGCAGACGGGGGAATCATTGTGCAGCCTTCCTCTATAGAATGATGCAGCAAGTACACAGAGCAGAACCCATGGGATGTGGAGCTGTGCATTTATCCATTCTCGAATCATAACTGCAGAAAGGAGACGCGAAGCAGCAGGCATGAGAAGTAGTGCTGCGATTTCGTTCCTCCTCCACGGACTACTGCAGCAGAACACATGATGCCTCACTGCGTCCCTTTACTTATTCCATAGAGTACTGCAGGGTGTAGTGTAGACATGGATAGGAAGACATGGGAGGTGTTGCTGCCTCCCAATCCTTCCTTTAACGACTTGAAGCAGAACATACAGGGTGCAGTCCTGTGCCCCTCCCTCATTGATCAACCACTTTAGGATGTAGACTTGGAGTGCGGGTGAAAAGCATGTCACCCTTCTTCAGTCAGCCTAGTTTGCTGCAGACTTGGAGTGCAATACAGAGGATGCATCGCTGAACTTCTTCCATCTTCCATAGGTCTCTTTATGACGTAGGCATGCAATGTAACGCATAAGAGGCATCGCAGGGCATCTATTCTTTCTTGATGCATCAATGTAGGACGTAGATGGGAAGAAGAACACATGATGCATCTCGGTACTCCCTCCCTCCTTCATAGGCTGCTGCAGAATGTACACGTGGAGCTGCACACATGGGATGCATCACTGTACTCCCTCTATGGGTCATGTAAGAAGTAGGCATAGTGGAACACATGGGATTCATGGCTGTACTCCCTCCATAGGCCACGGTAAGGAGGAGGAATATAGTGAAACACATGGGATACATCGCAGTAATCCCTGCATCAATAGCTCACTGTAGGAAGTTGGCATATAGTAGAACACATAGGATGCATTGCGCAACTCCCAGTCTACTCGATAGGTATTCTGTAGGACATAGAATTCATTGCGGACTCCTTCCCTCCTTCAGAGGCCACTGCAAGAAGCAGACTTGGTAGAAAGCTATGGAGACATCAGTCTGTCTAGTCTGCTCTCCAACACACCTCTGTAGAAAGTACATATGTAGTGGAACACATGGGATGCTAAACTGCTGCGATTCCCTCCGTATTCTTTTATACAATGTGGTTATATGTAATTCTATGTAGTTCACTGTACTCTTTTGCATGGTTATATTGTTGTGTCAGAATCAGAGATTTTAACCCCTTGCATGCTGATGACGGCCCCCAGCCGTCATGCACTACGGTGCTCGTGTGCTGATGACGGCTGGGGGCCATCATAAACCCGCCCACTCGCGATTCTGCCGCACAGGTGCAGAATCGGGGCCGCATGGAAGGGGTTAAAGTAAAAAATGACAACACAGAGTGTAAAAAGTTTACATATGCAAGTGTTGAACAATTATAGATTGATTTTGTTTGAATTAAAATTAATGATCCAGTAATGATTGATGGTTTTATTGATGATTCCTTAAGTTGACCAAACAGGTCAATGCCGTCTCCTCATCCTGCTTCAACACCCTCCAAATGCTCCACAGGATCTTCAAGTGGATCCCCACCGAGGCAAGAAGAACAGTCACCCATGCCCTCATCACCAGCAGGCTGGACTACGGAAATGCCCTCGACGCAGGAACGTCGGCCAAGCTCCTGAGACGATTGCAACGCATCCTGAAAGCGTCAGCGCGTCTGATCCTCGACATCCCCCGCCGCAGCCACATCACACCACACCTGAGAGACCTGCACTGGCTCCCCGTCAACAAGAGGATAACCTTCAAGCTCCTCATTCACACACACACAAAGCTCTCCACAAGACCGGCCCAGCATACCTCAACACTCGACTCAACTTCTACACCGCCAGCTCCGCTCCGCCAGTGATGGAGCAAGGATTTGCATGTAATGCGACTTGCTTGTAATCAGTCCTCTGGACATAACGTTAATGTACTAATCAACATGTTTGTATTATTAATATCGCATTACACGACATCGGAGGGAAGCTTGCATATGTGCTTTTACTAATGATAAACCGCTTGCAATAATATGGCCGCTGCTACGCGGGATTTCTTACTGCGCATGCGCCTGTCATACTCATGTGACATGACGTCTTTCTCGGCTTGGAGGGAAAACTTTTGCTTCTGCGCATTAAAACTAAGATGGCTGCTCTGTGTTACCGCATGCATGAAGCTTGCACTGCTGCTTTTGCTAAGCTGTTTGTTCTTCTTAACACTAATGCAATAGTTAAATATAAAATAATGGGAATAAAGTAGTGATAAGTGGTATACAGAACATTAATTTATTCTTTGTTCTAAAACTGTTTATCTTTTATTTTTTACATGTAGCATTTCGGGCCTGTTGAAACCCCACTGCACCCATTTTGAACATGCGAACAAGACTCCAAAAGCTCAAGAGTCACTGGCATTGAATGGAAGCCAAGTCCAAAACTTGCGAGAAGATGTGCCTGGGAGCGTGAACTTTCAACCCCAGGAGAGGAAGCTGGACTGTACAATACTGAACGCTATTTTTACTGACTTATACATTCATTGCAAGGTGGAATAAAAGTGCATGGGAAAATAAAGGTATGGGTGGGAACGTTAATTTTAATACCATCAAGAAAAGCTTCATTTTTGGTATGGTGTGATGACCTCTCCTCTCTTCTTGTCCAATCAAAATTGGAGATCCTTACACTTGCAACATTAGGGGGTTGGTACACTGACCTGGAAAATAGTATAACTAGGGTAGGCTTAGTTAGCTAATTTGTCCGACATGTCTGAATAGCTGACCTGTCACAACCCCAACGCACTCAATAGGTAATCGGGAGCAGAGGTGCTGGCGGAGCACTCTGTCAGAAGGTTCGAAACCCAGATTGGGGTTTGAAAGCTGAAGTGCTGGTGAAGCACTTTGTCGGAAAAATCAATCATTCTTACCGGGTTCTGGCTGTTCGCTGCAGGCGTTGCAACTTTAGCTGCGGGTGTCGGTCTTAGCCTGTGGTGGTCCTGATCCAATTTGGCTTTACCCGTCGCGATTCTGATCTGCACCTGCCTGCCTTTATGGTGCCTGCACTTTCGGGGTTCTGTCCTTTATACTGACCCGTGGTCAGGGTTAGTTCTTCACACCATTCTAGGTAAATATTCTATGTGGGTATGTCATTGTTCTAACTCCTGCTCTCTTCCCACCCTAATGTTAAATGATAACGGTCTTGCATATTGTCGTATGTCATTGCTCTGATTCCTTCTCTTTCCCTACCCTAAATGACAAATTTGTAGAGACTGTCTTATAAAATCTATACATATTTTTTTTCTAATCGTTATTTTCCGGATTGAGAATTTTTTATTGCTTAATGCTTGGATGAAGACATTTAAAGAATTTTAGATAAAGATTTTAAACATTTCCAGAGTTTGTGGTTATTATATGAGGGCAAATGTTAACGTTACCTATTCTCTTGCTAACTCCCTGATCTAATAGGACTTTAGGTATCAGTGACAAGGATTGGTAAGTCAATGGTATAGGTCCTAAATGAAATTTATAAATCACTGATTAGAGGAAAGTGCACAGGTTACCTGGTTAGACTCGCATTACAAGTTTATGTTTGTTTTATGGGCCAAGGTGAGTATGGTAAACCGAGTCGGGTGACCTGCGCGCTCTATCAGTATTTATTTTGGTAGCAGAGGTAAGGTTAGGGTTTAGTTAAGATAGGTAGGTAGCTATAGTTAGCTGGTTATTGAAAATATTTTTGCATATTTGAAATCGTATTATTGATTGTATTGAATTATGTATTAACCAAAATTGTTCGTACCTGTTATATGCTTTGTCTGGAATACCCGGGGGCAGAATAGCGGGTGGTAAATGGAAGCCACACTGCAGTGAGGTCACTTACCTAGAGGAAATAAGTGCATGGTTAGGCAAAACCGGAAGCACTATTTAGGGATTTTCTGTATAAATGTGTGAATAAATGATAGCAAAGAGTATGCTAGCAAAACTTTTGGTGTGATATCACCTAGAAAGGGTCACACGGAAGGAGTAGCAGGTTCGTCTGAGCTTGATTGATAGCAAAGGGGTTCGCTGGTGAAACTTTGGCCTTAGTACATCCCAGAAGGGATAAGTCTGAAGGAGTAGCAGGTTCTCTAATGCTTGTGTGAAGGGTAGACGGAAGGGATCTACTCGTAGTATATGAAGAGTAAGCGGAAGGGATTTACTCGTAGTGAGTGAAATATATCTTTCCTTGGAATTAGTCACTCAGGTACAGTGGTGAATGTTTTTACGTTGTTGAATAATAAAAATCTGCATTAAAAGTTAAAGAAATTAAGTTTGGTATTACCTTGCAAAGAGGAAAGTCAGTCGCGGAGCTGCGCTGACGTCACTCAGAGCCGCGCTGGTATTGGTTGAGACAGCGGGTGTGTAGCGGAGGTAATAATTGTAAAAGAGGGGTGAGTACAGGAGCGTGAGAACTAGTCTCACGAACAAAGCCGCGCAACTATTGGTTGGATTTATTTGAATTCTAAAATTTGATTGGTCACTGAAAAATAAAAGACACACTAGTATTGGAAGTAATTCAGTAAACAATTTGAGATTAATCAGAAGATTTGCGTTTCAAATATATGTAGCATATAGGTCCGCTTGTAAGCAATAGACCCGATAGGAGATATTTAGGGTTTGCACAAGTACAGCATATAAGAGGAAGACCCTTTATCATGTAAGGAGGAAAGAGAAAAATGTCATTCATTAAAAGAATTAATTATTTCAAGAAAGATAAAGCAATTAAAACAAGAGAAGGAATTATTATTCCATCTCCAAATACGCCAGCATCATACATGATTGTAGAAAGGGGCTATCACACTTGTGTGTGGTTAGAAAATTGGATGGAGTACACAAAAATGATGGTGCTTTAGCATTTCCAGAAAATTGTACATTTAATGGCAGAGTTTTGCACAATTTGAGAACTTGCAGGAATGAATTAGATCCCAGACCTAGATTAACGCAGTATGAGGCATTTGGAGGAATGGGAAACTGAGGCTTTTGAGCAAGATAGACCCAGAAGTAATGGTAATTGGAGTAGGTTTTATCCCCGATTTCCAAAAGATACAAGAGATAAATTAATGAAACAATGGAGAAAGTCTATGTTAGTGGAAGGATTGTATTCTGTATTAACTTTAGAAGAGCCCACTGGAAGTAAAAAGAATAAGAAAATGAAACATTTAATGACTAGTGGTGAGTCAGATGATGATTATTTGGAGGATTTATTGATGAAAAATCCACCACCTTATAATGAGGAACCAAGCACAGTTACTCCAAATGCTCCGTTTCTGAAACCACCTCTGATTCCGCAAGTGGTACATGAGACTTCGTTAGAAAAAGTATTACAAGACAGGGAAAGAGAAGCATTAAATAAACAAAGAAGTGAGTTGATTCAGAAAATTTCCCAATTAAATACAAGTTCTGAAGCCCTAACAATTCCAGTAACTATTGGCCCAGTTGTACCTTTGTACGGAGATAAGCAAGCTAGTCCTAAAACTCCTGTTCTGACTACACCTGTAGTTCAGCCAAGAAAAGACCCTTAATAGTTGATGATCAAGCAAGTGAATGTGAGTCAGTAATTTCCCTGATGGATTTGCCAATAAGAGAACCAGTGAGTGACTCGGTCAGAAAAACCACTCCTTTAAATTCGAGAGAAGTACAAATAGAGACATCCTCAGGTACAAGAAATGCCACAGTAGTAACCCCAGAAGAAATAGAGAGATGGACACGAGAAATAGAGAAGCCAAAGTCACAGCCAAAGGTATTGGATATATTTAAATTAAGAGTCAAATTAGAAGAAATGATGGCTGGAAATGTGGGAATGTACAGATTAAATACATTCAGTGAAATTTAATTATTATTCATATGCAAAAGTATTACTAGAAATACAAGAGTTTCATGAAAAGCTAATGGACATGGCAGCTAACATGGGAATTGACATTGGCAAATCTAAAGTGTTACAGAAACCACATCGAGCTGAATTTTCTGACAAACACTTGGAAAATATGAATGTTTCAGGTAGAAAAGTACAAATCAAGGAGCTGATGTCATTATTGCAGAAATGGGGTGACCTAGAAAAATGGAAAACTAGATGGGAGAGGCTCGATCAAAACAAACTGCTTCTGAATATGCATTAAAAGAGACAGAAAAGGTGGAAAGGTTATGTCCCATGAGAGAGGTACCAGGTGGAGGTTGTGTACATTTCCCACGGTCCCGAAAGGATATTTTGTCATTCACAAATGATTTCCCAAAACTTCAAGAAAAACCTGTGGAGTGGTACAGACAAGTCGAGAGATTTGTGAAGGTTTCGAAATGACTTTTGAAATATTTAGAGGGATTATTTGACATTGTTGTTCCTGTGGATTTGTGGACAGAATGTAAGATTGCTATTGATTGGCCTAGTGAGGAGTACCCTAGAGACCCAAAAGACAGGGGCACCTTCTGATGAAGTTATGAAGAAGTACAACCAGGTAATACTCTACCTCAAAGGGAAGGTGCCTGCAAAAGAGCCAGATTGGACTAGGATAGATAGAACCACCCAGAATAAAGATGAATATTATGAACGCCTGTTACAAGTATTTAAACAGTATAGTGGTCTAGACAATGTTGATATGAAGGACATAACGCATTTCATCTATCTGTTTGTGTCAGGATTAAGGCCAGAAATTTCACAATGGATTAAGGACCATAAAATTTGCTGGCAGGCCAAGCCGATTGATGAAACCCTTAAATTTGCAAAATATTGTGAAGATGAACTCGACAATAAACGAAAAGAGTTAAAGGAAAATGTAATGTGGGCACAAGTGAAATTAGCAGGCCAAACAAGAGCTTCAATTGAGCCAAGTAAACAATAACCAGAATCAGGGTGATGGTAACGGGGGTAAGCAAAGGGGAAAATTCAATAGAGAGGAAGCAAAAAAGAAGTTCCCTTGTCACAGGTGCGGCAAGTTGGGGCACTAGAAGAACGAGTGTAAGGCTGTGCAAAATGGTAACATGCCAAATAATGATTTGAATTCACAGACGCAGAATGAGGTGCCATGGAAGCAACAGCAGCAGGTACTACAAAACCAGTTACCCCTTGCACCTATGCCAAATTTTAGGAGCAAAGCACATCAGAGTGTGGATACCACAAATTGGGAGGGAAGTGAAAGAAGAGACACAGCAACATCACAATTTCTTCTGAGTGATACGTTTTTAGTGAGGACACATACTGACTGTGCCTGAGAGGGGAGGACGAGGAGTGCGTACTTGGCGCCTCCTTGCCGGTAGATCAGTCAGGTCCATACATTGAAGGAAAGGTTGAAGGAAATTACGTCACCTTTCTATTGGACACTGGTGCTACCCGTTCTACTGTGAGAACAACAGTCGTTCCAAACCTACCCCTCTCGGGGGAAGCGATCAAAGTAGTGGGCGTTTCTAATAAACAAATTAGTACCCCAGTTACAGAACCAATGGAAGTTAGAATAGGCAATTTTAAAGAAATGCATAGATTTGTTGCGAGTGATTCAAGTCCAGTGAACTTGTTAGGCAGAGACTTGTTGTGCAAAATTAATTGCACCACATTTTGCACCCCAAGTGGTGTTGAAATTCAAACCCCAGATGAAGATGGAGTTTATAAATTAATGTTAACAAAACAAGAAACTGAAAACAAAACATTGACAATAGAAGATATACCAAAAGAGTTACAAGACACTGTAAATCCTAAAGTGTGGGATTTAACTGGAAAAGATGTAGGATTAATGGCAAATGTCGATTCAATAAAAGTAACAGTAAAAGAAGGTGCAGTTTACCCAAATATTCGACAGTACAAAATGAGCCCAGAAATAAAAGCAGGTGTTGCAGCAGAAATAAAGCGTTTGGTTGAAGCAGGCATTTTACAAGAAATAATGAGCAGTCCATGTAATTCGCCCATAATCGGAATAAAGAAACAGAGTGGCAAATATAGGGTCGTACAAGACCTCCGCAAAATTAATACGATTGTTGTCCCATGTTGTCCAGTTGCACCAAATCCTGCAGTAATTCTGAATGAGATACCGTGGGAGGCTGGATGGTTTACCGTGATAGATTTGTGTCAAGCATTTTTCTCGATTCCATTGCACCCAGACAGCAAATTTCTTTTTTCTTTTGAATTCGACAAGTCATGTGTACGTCTAGAACCGCGTTCCTCAGGGGTATACAGAGAGTCCATCGATTTTTAATCAGATTTTGAAAAAGTGCCTTGAGTCTTTGGTGCTGCCCGGACAGTCAGTTCTGATTCCTAATATAGATGACCTATTGGTGTGGTCTAAAACTCGAAATGACTGCGTTGTTGATACCATTACTTTACTGAATCATTTAGGTGAAGGAGGACATAAAGTGTCACCTGAGAAATTACAATTTTGTACCACGTCAGTGAAATATCTGGGGCACCAGATAGAAAGAGGTGTCAGAAGGGTTAACTCGGAAAGAATCAGAATAATCAAAAACATGAATTTACCACAAACTCGGAAAGAGATCAGAATATTTCTTGGGGTTGTAGGTTACTGCAGGCAATGGATTGTGGGATTTGCAGTCCTAGCAAAACCGTTGATACAGATGACAAAGAAAAGAGCAAAAGACCCAGTAGAATGGGATGATGAAAGCATGACTGCTTTCTTGAAATTACAAGAATGTCTGTGTACAGCTCTATCATTAGGGATGCCTGACTATTCAAAAGATTTTGCACTATTCTGTGACACACAAGATAATTGTGCACTTTCAGTTCTGACCCAGACTCATGGTCTGATGAGACGTCCTGTGGCATATTTTTCTTTCACACTAGATCCAGTGGCATCTACACTGCCCGGATGTCTGAAAGCAGTAGCTGCAACCTGCATGAGCCTTGAGCAAAGTGAGTCCAATATTATGGGACATCCAGTGACAGTGTATGTTCCACATGCAGTTGTGATTTTGTTAACAAGGACCAAGACCCAGTATCTCACTCCTAGTCGGCTGACTAAGTATGAGCGAATCCTTGTAGGTGCAGGGAATGTAACCATTGCTAGGTGTAATATTCTGAACCCAGCAACACTGCTACCTAATTCACACTTTGCAGAAGTGAAGGGAGAAGTCGAACATGATTGTATCAACTTGACTGAATACAGTACCACGTCCAGACATAAGAGAAGAGCCATTAATTGATTGCGAATATGAGCTATTTGTAGATGGCTCATGTATGAGACATGAGGAAGGAGGTTTAAGTGCTGCCTATGCAGTGTGCACTTTGGGGGGTCCAATTTAATCATCCTTTTTACCTGGAGTCAAGTCTGCACAAGTAGCCAAATTGATTGCATTGACAAAAACCTGCAAATTTGGGAAAAATTGGAAAGTAACCATATACACTGATGGCCAGTATGGTTACGGGGTTGTGCACGACTATGGCCAATTATGGATGCAAAGGGAGTTTCTGACTTCTTCAGGTACTCCTATTAAAAATAGTCATTATGTAAAAGATTTACTTTAAGCAATCCAATTGCCAAAAGTGGCTGTGGTCAAGTGTGCTGCTCACAAATCTGGAAATGACAAAGTGACAGCTGGTAAGTCAAGTCAAGTCAAAGAATTTATATAGCGCACTACATACCCAGAGGGTTTCAAGGCGCTTAGGGAGGGGAGGAGGATTATTTGTCAAATATCCACGTTTTAAGTTGTTTTCTGAATGCCAGGTGGTTCTGGGTAAGGCGAAGGTAAGCGGGGAGTGAGTTCCAAGTTTTAGCAGCCAGGTGTGAGAAGGATCTGCCTCCCATGGTGGTCTTGTTAATGCGAGGTACAGTGGCGAGGGCTTGGCTGGAGGATCGTAGTTGGCGGGAGGGGGTGTAGAAGGACAGTCGTGAGTTGAGGCAATCTGGTCCGATGTCGTAGAGTGATTTGTGTGCGTGGGTAAGCAGTCGGAAAGTGATCCTCTTATTGACGGGTAGCCAGTGGAGGTCTTTCAGGTGACCAGAGATGTGTTCGTTGCGAGGGATGTCTAATATGAGTCTGGCTGAGGCGTTTTGGATTCGTTGGAGTTTCTTCTGGAGTTTTGCAGTAGTGCCTGCGTAGAGGGTGTTTCCGTAGTCCAGACGGCTCGTGACCAGAGCGTGGGTGACTGTTTTCCTTGTGTCAGAGGGGATCCAGCGAAATGTCTTTTTGAGCATGCGAAGAATGTTGAAGCAGGAAGAGGATACGGCATTGACTTGTCTGTTCATCGAGAGTGAAGAGTCCATGCTGACCAGTTAGCCAAACACTGTGCCAAATTTAGAATGGCTGTAAACAAGAAAATTGAAGTAGGCGGAAACAGTTGCCAACTTATGTTGCTTGAAGGTGTGAGAACGTGGGAAGAAGTGAGAGACTTGCAAAATGAAGCAGAACCAAAAGAAAAGGAATAGTGGAGAAAGATAGGTTGTCAGAGAAGGGTTGAAGATGGTGTCATTGTTTACCTTGATGGTAGGCCTGTGTTACCAGACTGTTTGCTTGCTCCTATGGCTAGGATGTTCCACGGAGATTCTCATTTGTGGAGAGATGCCATGATACTTCTGTTCAGACAGTCAGGGTTTAATGCGAAGTTCAGGAACATAGCAGAAGCCCTTTGCAAGAGGTGTTTAATTTGTCAACAAATGAATCCTGGAAAGAAAACTGTAGTGTTGCCAGGGAAGATTGGGAAGGCAGAGGGTCCCTTAATACGATTGCAGATTGATTTCATTCAGTTACCCCCTTGTTGAGGACTAAAATACATTCTTGTAATTGTCTGCCTATTTTCAAAATGGGTGGAAGCTTATCGCACACGTAGGAACGATAGCATCACTGTAGCCAAACTCCTACTCAGAGAACTCATACCACGTTTCGGTTTTCCAGTAACGATTGAATCAGACCGAGGCTGCCATTTTAATAATGAAATAATTGGCCTAATCTGTGAAGCATTCAATGTTAAACAAAAGCTTTACTGTGCATACCGCCCAGAGGCTTCTGGAGTGGTAGAACAACTGAATAGCACAATCAAGACAAGATTGAGAAAGATGTATTAGTCTACCCGATTAGAGTGGCCAGATGCTTTACCTCTTGTTCTGATGGGACTCATAAGTATTCCAGACCGGAACACAGGCTTGAGTCCTCATGAAACACTAATGGGAAGAGCAATGAGGCAAGCATGGGTGCCAGGACAAAAGCTGATAAATATATCTGATTATTTAGTACTGGAGTACTGCAAAGAACTGGCTGCCCAGGTTGGAGAAGACGCTGTCGCCAGACAAGCAACTCCAGCACATGACCTGAACCCAGGTGACTGGGTAGTGCTAAGAAACATACTAGAAAGTCTTGCCTTGCACCGAGGTGGGGAAAACCACGTCAAGTGATTTTGGTTACCACCACAGCTGTAAAATGCGAAGGAGTTCCACACTGGATCCATGCCAGTGTCAGGATCCGAACAGAAGCAAGTCAAAACCAGTCTTGGAGACCAAAATATCCTATGCTTTCTGGTCCGTTCCCTACTCTATCCTTGTGGAGTTGGCGTCAGTGAGTAGCTCAACTGAGGGCTGCTTAGGTTGGTTGGTTCCTGGTTGAGCCGTTATGTTCCGGCGGTCAGCGTTCTAGCTTCCAGCTGACTGTCGGCCATTTCGTGCGCTCGCGTTTCCAGCACTGCGCACTTCAACTGTCATTTTCTGGCGGACGGACGTTCTTTTCTGTGGTTCGTCCTTTTCCCGTAAAATTCTGAGTTTGACCCTACCAGTTAGTGCGGGGTTACTGTCCAACACGTTACCCCCCCCCCCTTTTCCGTCTTTTGAGACCTTCTGTCTCATTGTATTCTGTGACGGATTCTGTATCCTGAGGTGCTCCGGCGCCTATCCCATTTTCCCCGTCTCTTCAGAGTCGAGAGCTGAGTCCGAGCCTGTATCCTGTTGACCCAGCCAGAAGATCTTTTCGCTTCTGTTTGATGAGCGGAATCCAGAGGGTCGTCTTTTCGGAGAGTATCCAGTATCTCGTCATAACCACAAGTAGGAGGTTTCCGTTGTGTACCAATTTGAGAGTTTAAGTCTGTTGAATCAACTCTAGAGACTATTGTAAAGACTGTAATTTGCGTGATTCCAAAAGCCTTTACTGAGAATTCCAGTGAGTCTACTTACTAGTAAAGGTTATGATCAGCACTGTCCTGGAGCTTCGTCTATTGTAAGAAGTGACAAACTTCTGGAACATTTGGTAGTCGAGGGTTTTCTCATCTTCTAAGCCAACACTCGAGACAGCGTTCAACAGCTCTAGTAGATAGGGGTATTCAATTGTATGCATATAATTAATACTGCTGTGTACCACCTTATCTTCTTCGTCAACAAGAGGAGTAGCCCCGACACCGAACTGTTGTGCTTAAATATCTTCAGCAATTGAGTGTAATACTGGACAATCTAAGAGAGCAGCTAATTCCACACAAGCATAAGGTAGGAGTCCAGTCCCGAGGGAGTTTAGTGCTAGAGAAGGCCAGTAGTTATAGGAACTGTATTAATGATGTTCTTAATGTTTTAGGTGTGACTTGCAGTACAGAAGAGTCAGAAGACACCTGTGTGGACGTCTCTCTTGTTTGTCTATCCACTTCCCCTTTCCCTTTCGTTCCTGGTCTCGGAGAGATCCGGGCCCAGGGAGGTGAGGGAGTTGGGAAATATTCGGCTGGGTCCTCCCTTGAAGTCGTCTGCTCCCACGGAGAACCGCAGGAATTCAGGTACACTTCTGACAGCCAGTCATACAAAAAGAGTGACTGACCCTGATGAAACTGAAGCTGAAGGCCGTGCAGCTGAGGGGTCTCAAGATATCGATCCTGAAGTAGCTGAAGAGGAACAACCAAGCACTAGTCAAGATGATTGGATTCCAGTAGTTGAGATACCTGCAGAATACGTGAGAACTAGAAGTCAAAACTATCTAGACAGTCAGAGTGATAGTGAGGATGAGATAGGTCTAGAAGAACGAACTCAGATTACAGAAATTCAAGCCAATGGTAATCTTCAGGAGGATCGGATAAGGGAAAATCGATATACTCAGACATTCCAAATACCTGTCACAGCTCCAGAGTCTGAGGAGGGACAGATAGGTAATAGGGTGGAAGCTCAAACAGAAGAAAATCAAGGGTTCGAAGAGCTTGAGCAGGATCAGATAGAAGTAGAACAAGCATTTACAATGCAATAGGTCTCGCATTTGCGAAAGTTAGAGCTATTGGTATTGTAAATGACAATGTTTTTATCTATGTGTTTTTGTGTTTAGTGTAGTGGATGTATGTTGGTTGAATTGGAAATATGTGAGTTGAATTGAATTGATAGTTTAAATACGTATGGGAGGTATCTGGAGCCCCCAAATGCGACACCTCACCCAATGCGAGAAAGTACCAAAACGGTTACTGTTAAAATGAACGTCACTTGATTTTGAGGGTACTAAGGCACCTTGGACACCGGATTATAAAGATAATCAACATTAAATGCACAGTGAGCTGAAGACAACTGCACCTCTCTTGTAGGAGTGTGCCTGTGGCTGTGAACATTGACATCGGCATTGCGCATTGGTTTTTATGAGGGATGTCAAAAATGCACAACAGTTGAGAGAATCAAGCACTTCATTACCAAGAGTAAGCAGCTAAACCCGTCACATTCTGCCAACAACAGGTGTTCCATGACAACATGGCCATCAGGGGCACTGACTTATAACTCAGCTTGCAGGATTGGAATGTATACATTCTGAGGTGGAATGATCTGTCTTGCACAGGACCTTTGCCTGTGAAAAGGGTTGCCACATGACCAGTTTTTGACCAGCACCGGTATATGATGTTGGCCTTTTAAGCCTTTATCTGCAGATACTTTAAACATCAAATATAAATAGACAGTTTTGAATGTGGTCTAGAGTTGCATTAATAACCCCTGATCGATAATTAAAGTGAACAAAACATGAGTCATGTTACAAATCAGTACATACAGCTTTTACCACGAGCAGCCTCATCCCAATTTTAGGGATGGTTGAAAGGCTTCCTATTGTCGACCATATATGAGCTAGTACCCCGATTACCCATAGTGAAATGACTGAAGTCTGCTTCTACTTTGTGTTTGAGCGGCAGAGTGGATGGAGCAAGGACAGCGATGGGGAAGGCAAGCATACAGGAAGCAAGGTACATGAGGGTAGGGAGGACAGTAGCGAAGAAGCGGAAATGGTACAGAAGGATAGCAAAGATGTCAGTACGGAACACGTGCAGGAAGGAAGGAGTAAACTAGGCTGGGTGAAAGAGGAGGGTAGGCCTGGCACACAGTAAAAGCCTACGGAGAGTGGATGACAGTAAGGGTTGTGGCATTAACCATACAGAGAAGGGTAGGTGGAAATACTTGCTTCGAATGGGATGAATGAATGTGATGGCTGAAGACGCTGAGGAAAGCCATGGGGAAAGGATGTTGTAGGAAGGAGCAGGTATTTTAGGTTTCATATTTTGGATATACTAATATGCTATACTACCAGCATCATCTGTCGACAGTGCCCACACAGAAATAAATGCTCACGATTTTACTATGATTTACTTTCTACAAGTCACACTTTGTGACACAGGAATACTGCCTTCATTTTCTTTTTTGTCCAGGATAAAACATGCAAATTGAACCAATCACATACATTATGATTGTAGGCACCTGCGTGCAATCGCTGAAGACTTGCATGTATGACTAATCAACAGATCTACCCACTACTGCATTTTAAAAATCACAATGCACCATCCCAGATACAGGGAAGAATACCGCAGTGAAAGTGTGAATTTGTCACCGACCGCGGGCAGATGAAGCATAAATCTAACAGCAGAACAAATGCAACATACACTCTCTCTAGTACTGTCCTCTAATATTTCACTTGCCTGATGCACTGACTTGTGCACCTCACTACAACACTACTAATTTACCGAACCCACATGTTACAAGTGAAGTATGATCATAGAGAAAGCAAGTGACCCAATACACCACATCATGGCTCGACACAAACTGTATGTGAACAGCTCCTACCTACTACAAAGCATACCAGCATGCCTGCCATAGCCCTGGAAAATATCATTGCAGCATGCATTTTGTCCTATGAACATTCGATCAATACGATCTGCTATTTGTCGTCTGGTAAAACTCAAAGACACAATTACATTTTACAATAGAGCAGTGCATTTAGCGCCAATGCCGCACATGCCTTTCCTTGTTATCCAAAATGTTAGGCTCTAGCACCGGGATGACCGCTGCAGTGGACAAGCTGCGGACCGGGTATGGCAGAAGGGAGATTCTGGAGGAAAGTCCCACCAGGCCTGCGCGAGCATGGTTGGACCACTGGATTAGGAGTTTGCACTTTGTGTGAAAGGCTGCATTCTGTTCGGAGAAAAAACACAAAGGGGAGGGTTGGGCCTGTAAGGGCAGAGTCAGCACAGTAAAGGTTGTGGGATGAATATGAAATCAACAAGGGGTTGGGTGGGGGCATGACTATGAAAGGAATACAGAGAGGGCTGTTGGGATGTGAAGGGAACATGGAGAACTTGGGAGGAGAGGAGGCGATGGGGCCAAGCACAAATGCACTGGCAGAGACATTGCTCGGGACACTTAGTTAAAAAACAAGACTGTCCTAGCAAACCTAAACTTGTGCTTAATGTCTCAAATGACCGATTGTCATTTTTTGTTAAAGGCAAACCAATAAATTAAAAAAGAAACACTGCCACGTCAGAAACAATTGTTGAGAGGCTACCGCAATTGTGACACCACAGCATGTACTCCCGCAGTTGGCCAAACTATTGTAGGTGACTGGAGTCGTTCTATCCTATGGCTGTGGGAGGACAAACCTTAACTTTCCCTCGCCTCTAATCCATATCAGTGCCAGGTCGCGGGTACTTTACACTTGGGTACCCTTCAAGACTGGGATTTGACTTGGGTCACTGGATCGGCTTTAAATAAGCATTTTAACAAAGTCAGGTGTTCGGTCAGCTCTGCTGGTGTGTGAGTTTATTCTAAAGCCTCGCTATGATATGGGGCATGTTACAAATTGGTGGGGTAACATGAGAAGTATGACTCCTTCCAGACGTGATTGACAAACACAGGTGGGTGGTTCGGCTTGAATGTATCCAGGTACCCACTTCCTGCACATCAAAAACAGGCGGCGCCCTGCGGTCACATCTCACATGACGTGACAGGGACAAGAAACACTCAACTAGCATCAGTACTTGCCTGACTGCTCTTGCCGGTTTTCTCTGCGCTCTCTCGGGGAGGCGCCGAAAAAATGGCCTTCCTCCTTTCAGTAGCAGTAAGACCCGCCTCAAGCAGTCACCAGTCCCTTCCCATTTGTTTTTCATTTAAAGGGCCACTTATTTCGCCGGTGGGGACGCAATCTGCAGCGCCAGCCGCGGGCGCCAATCTTGACTGGCAAAATCTAATTATAAAGTGATTAGCCGGGCCGCCGTGGGGCGTTGACCCGGCACCTAGCGCTATGTTTGCTCAAGCTGATGCATTTCACGAGGACGAGTGCTGAAATGCTCGACTGAGAATATTTTCTTCAAGGAAACTGATCCCCGTCATCTCAGACAGTTCTAGTCTAAGCGAAGGGAATATACTTAACCCCTTAACTGTCACGACTTTTAGTTACCGTAAGAGAGAGCGCAAGGGCGAATGCACAGTCATGACGACGGCCGCTATTGTCCCTGCTTTGAAAGTGAAAGCGGGAATGGTGCGCTGAGCGCAAATTTAAACAAGAATGAGTGTAATTCCTAATGGTCATGCTGCTACAAGGCTACTGTGCCTCCTGAACCGACCACCTTGAAGTAAAACATACACAAATGTGCCACTGTCCTTCTCAGACCATTGCTATTACAACAAGTTCCCGCCGGGCCGCCGCGCTGCCTACGACGACCCGGAAGCGGTTGGGCAGCCGGCCAATCGCAGCGCGGCCCCAACCGGAAGTCCCGCCCCCATCGCGGCGCGAGAGAGAAGAGACTGTCCGAGGAGCCCCGAGGGCTCCTGATCGAGTCCTGGTCCCGAGATGGGGGACCGGGTGAAGAGCGGCCGGGCGCATGAAGAAGGCGGGGCTCTCATGTGGTGAGAGTGCCCTGCAAAGCGCAACCGCCGCCCGAGAGGCACGCCGAGCACCGCCAGAACAGGTGAGTGTGTTGCGGAGGAGGAGGGGTGAGTGGGGGTGGGGTGTGCGCGTGTGTCTGTTGTAGTGTGTCTGTGCGTGCGTGTGTCTGTCTGCGCGTGTGTCTGTTAAAGGAGGGTGCGTGTGTGTGTATGCAGTGTGTGTATGTGCGCATGCGTGCGGGAGCCTTTGTGTGAATGCGAATATCAGGCAGGGCGACGCGACGTGCGCGCTCACGAGCTGCAATCGCCAGGAGGACAGGCTCGTCACAGTCTGCTGTCCACATTCCCCTGAAAGTGGCGACATAAGTGTTGAGCCTAGACAGCAAAGCTTCGCTTTGCTTTCGTCTAGGCTCGACCTAAAAAAGTGTTCAGGAAGAAGAAGGCGAAACAAATCCAAATCAAAGTCAAATTCAGCAGATACCTGAACAAGGCCAGATTAGTAACCAGGCAGAAGAAACGGAAATAAGACCTGGACCTAGTCAGATAGAGAGGGATACAGAAGACAGCATTGAAATAGATGTGCCACAACTGAATGAAAATAAAAGAACATTGGAAGAAGGCCAGAGCACAGTGCCAGCTAAAAGACTCAGAAAAGGAGACAAGTGGCCTAGGTTTGTCAAAAGTCTGAGATTTTGTCTAAAGACAATAAATGAAGAACCAGAAAGTAAATGAAAACAGTCAAACTGAACAGTCTGTAATACAACCAAGAAGGAGAAGTCCACGATTGAAAAGGCTGCATAATAAATTCAGAGGCCCTGAATGGACTTACATTGTTCTTGAAGATTTCGAAAACTTGGAAAGAAGTGATGAAAGTGATGACGAATTGATTGCTGATCAAAGTGAGGGAGAAGTGAGACCCACTTGAAAATTTTCACAGGTTAAAAGACTGTGTAAAGGCTACAAAGAGGGGTTAAGTCTCCTTGGTCAGAAATTGCTGATCGTACTGTTAATGGAAGACCAAAAAGAAACTGTTTAAAAACATGCTGTAGAATATGCACATGTAGTATAGCGATAGTACTCATAGTATGATTAGGACTGACAATAGCTATTCCTTACATAATGAGTAGAGGCATGAAGGATGATACTAATGAGCTACAAACGATAGATACACCTAGAAGAATGGATACACAAGAAAAAGCACTTAGCATTAAACAACAGAAGGTAGATTTAGAAGCATCAGATGAGGAAGGACTACATTATACTGGAATTAAAAATAGAACTCCCTTAAATGTATTTGCAAATGTTTGTATGAAGTTACCTACTTCGGTAGCCGAAGGTGTTACTTACCACCATTTACCACTAACATATGGTATTTCATGTAGTATTTTAGCTAGTTTAATCTATAAGAAAGGACCTTTGCAATATTACTATTCTAATTCAGATGTGATATTTTCTGAACTTCCTATACGTAGTAACCTGGATCCTGTACATACTAAGAGTGATGTAACATGTTATATGGGTGAATATTTTCTAACAATAGGTACAATAGATATAGCTAAAGCACACAAGAATAATTTAACATGCTTATTACAAGAAAAAGAGAAAATATTTTTGAATATCGTTGAAAAAAGGAGAGAGAATTTCCAAAGAAAAGCAAATGATAAGAATCATAAGATTCCTAAATGGACTGATAATATAGGGTTCACCCCAAATGGCAAGACTCATGCTGCTACGTTGCTGGATTTCAAGAAGAAAGGGAAACTCTGTCTCCATAGAGAAAGAACAAGTTATTATAACAATATATTCATTGGTTCCAGTGAATGTGAACACAATTATAAAGTAATTGGGGGTTGGGGTTTTAAAGATGGAACTGAACCTGTGTTTCCTGGAATTTATTTTATATGTGGAAACAAAGTTTATTACAAATTGCCAGATCATTGGTATGGGAGCTGTTATTTTGGAATAGTCTTCCCTAAGATATATCATGTAAACAAAATCACTGGAATCAATGAAGAAACTAATGGATTAATACGTAGCAAAAGAGCTAGTTTTGGAGAAATAGTAGGTGATATATTTAGTGCATTGATACCTACAGTGGGAGTGGCTCTGAATACGCAAAGAATTTGCAAATTGTTAACAGTAGTGGATCGGTTATCAACTGATACTGCTGGAGGGTTCTTGATGGTCAATACCGAATTGGTTGCGATCAGATCAATGGTTTTACAAAATCGACTTGCTCTTGATACATTATTAGCAAAAGAGGGCGGAGTCTGCAGAATGTTGAAAGCGCAACATTGTTGCACTTACATACCTGACAAAAGTGTTGAAATTAAAGGGTATGGAAGAAATATTACACACTTGGAAAAAGAGCTCAAACCACTGGAGGTTGATAGTGCATGGAAGAGACTTACTGATGGTCTCTCCTCTATAGGTAGTTGGCTTTCTAAAGTAGGAAAAAGTTTTGTAGGTAGAATACTGATGCCAATGGTGGGAATAGTCTTACTGATTTTAGGGATAATAATTTGTTGCATATGTCGGAAGCGCAAAAAGACATTTACAGTAAATGAGAGGGGAAAAGAGAAATATTTATGAACTTGAATTAGAAGAGTTGAATGGAAATATATACAAGAAAGTGAAAAACTTTCACACAAACAATGAAAAGAAACCAAATAGAAAGCTTGAAGAGATTGAGTTGGGTGAAATGTGAAAAAGTTGGCATTGGTTTCATTAATTAGTGATGATATAAAATATCATCAAAGAGGAGATTGATGGAGCAAGGACTCGCACGTAATGCGAATTGCTTGTAATCAGTCCTATCGACATAACGTTAATGTACTAATCAACATGTTTGTATTATTAATATCAAATTAATATCACCACCTCGCCACAGTCCCCCGCATCCGAAGAGCGACCGCAGGCGGTAGAACCTTCTCCCACCAAGACCTGGAACACCCTCCCCACCAACCTAAGGCAGACCCAGGACCTACTGGCCTTCAGGAGACTCCTCAAGACCTGGCTCTTCGATCACTAGCAGGACCCCCCTCCCCCACACCCCCAGCGCCTTGAGACCCTCACAGGTGTGTAGTGCACTTTACAAGTGTTATGACTGATTGATTGATTGAAGTTGTGTATGTACTTGTTCCCATTGGCCATCATGGTTTTTGGTATTTTAGTTTCATTAAACAAGCTATGTAGGGTTAGTTGGACAAACTTTCTTTTCTCTTTTTCATACAAATGTAGACAAGGAGCATAAACAATTGTTTACATCGTGGTGTCTCTTTCTTCTTCTTTAGACCACTTTAAGGTGTACATCAGCGGAAAAACACAAAGGATGAATTGCTATTCGCCTTTTCTCCCTTACAGATCGCTGTAGAAAGTAGACTTGGAGCATAAAAGATGGAGTAAATTGTGGTGTTCCTTTCCTCCTCAGTGCCAGAAACTGGTCCAGGGAAGCTTGATTCCGGTCCAGGGAAGACATGGCTTGGCAGTTCGGGCTGGACTGTTCCCATGAGGCACAGGGTCAGACTGATTTGCATATGGCCATGTCTGAACTGGGGTGGTAGAGTGAGCTAAAGAACGGTGATGGATTAAACCCAGATCAGTTGACTGGGGGTGAGTGTTTGTATTGTCAACGCTCCGTCCATCATCACCTTTGGTTTTTCTTTGTTCGCCCTAAATTGGCAGGATATGCTCAGATGTGAGTCCCTTGCTCACTTTGCCACTGGAGTCAAGCAAGCCCGGCTGAAGACGGCTGTAATGCCAGAAACCGGTCATGGGAAGCTTGATTACGGTCCAGGGAAGACATGGCTTGGCAGTTCGGGCTGGACTGTTCTCATGAGGCACAGGGTCAGACTGATTTGCATATGGCCATGTCTGAACTGGGGTGGCGGAGTGAGCTAAAGAACGGTGATGGATTAAACCCAGATCAGTTGACTGGGGGTGAGTGTTTGTATTGTCAACGCTCCGTCCATCATCACCTTTGGTTTTTCTCCTCAGTAGACCCCCCTTTAAGATGTACACTGGGGAGGAACACATGATGCATTGGCCGACGTCTTTTCTCCTCCATATGGTACTCTAGGAAGTAGACATGAAGTGTAAAAGAAGGTGTACATTGCGGTGCTCCTTTCTCCTCTGTATGCCACTTTAAGGTGCACACAGGGGGATAGATCATATGGGATACATTGCTTGCTGCCTTGTCTCCTCCATAGATTACTGTAGGAAGTAGACATGGAGCGTACAACATGGCATATATACATCGTGGTGCTCACTTCCTGCTGGCTGGACCCGTTTAGGACGTATATCAGTGGAGAGGAACACATGGGATGCATTGCTCTAATCCATGCCGCCTCCAAAGATCATTGCAGGAAGAAGGCATGCAGAGTAAAACATGGTGTACATTGTGGTACACCCCTTCCTCTGCAGACCACTCTAAGGTGCAGACCAGAGAAGAGGGGCAGACGGGGTGCATTGCTCTCCTCCATAGATCACTTAAGGAATCATACCGGGAGCGAAAAACATGGTATGCACCGAGGAGCACCTCCTCCTCTGTAGACATCTCTAAGGTGCACATCAGGGGGGTGAACACATGGTCTGCATCGCTGTACACCTGTCCTCCTCCATAGATCTCTACAGGGAGCGAAAAACATGGTATGCACCGAGGTGCACCCCCTCTTCTGTAGACCACTCTAAGGTGCAGACCGGAGAAGAGGGGCAGACGGGGTGCATTGCTCTCCTCCATAGATCACTGAAGGAAGCAGAGTGTGTAAAACATGGTATGCACCGAGGTCAGTGGTCGAAGTGGGCGGGATCGGCAGGGCACGGCGTGCCCCTACTTCTTCAATTAGATTAATTCCGTTCCCCTACTTTATTATTTTAAACACAAGTCCAGGGACGGGCGGGGCAGGGGCAGGCAGAGAAAGATCGGCAACCTATCTTCCTCCTCGGAGAAGACAAGGTCAGTGTCGACCTCTGCTCTGCCGCTGACAGCTGTCCCCCTCTCTTTCTCGTTCATCCTCCCTCTCTTTCTGTCTTGCTTCTCCTCACTTACTGGAAACCGTGACTTCAAGAAACGGTTTCTCACCCTCTCTTTCCTCCTTTTGTTTATTTGTTCCTCCGTGAAATGGATCCAGAAACGAAAAACACTTTTGCTGGAAATGTCTTTTTCGGACATTTTTCTTTTCCAAAGGGCAGCCTAGGGACGTAGAGAAATAAATGGTTCAAAAGGGGGAAAAAGACTAAACAAATATTGCTTTATTTTATAGGCGCTTCAAATAGATCTTAGAGACTAAGAGCACCAAAATGTAAAATCAAGCACTGGCCAGAAAGCTAGACTTGGAGCCTGGTCGGCGCATCACTGTTGCAGGGAGAACTCTAGGTGACTTGTGGAATGGTTAGGGCTCTTGAGGGAGTCGGGAATTATATAGGCCAGCTCCTTTCTACTTTCTCCTTGAGCTACAGTTGCTACTCTCTGTTAAAAAAATTCTCAGCGAAAACCCTAACGTACACAGGTGAAAAACTGGCTTAGTCAGAGATAAAAGTAAAAATAATAACAATAGCAGCAATAATTACAACAATAACGTCCAAGTGTGACCCTAAAGTGTGCTGATGAAATACACCTGCTTATTGTTAGGACGCTGTGTATGACGCTCTCACCTCTGTGCGCCGTATTACACCTGATCTCCCAAACATGCATGCTTTCAGGATCGGAAGAAGATTGGGGGGTGAGGGGGGGATTTTCTTCAGTGATTGGGCACCACTTGAAGACAAGCCTCACATCTCAGAGTGAGACGCAACACTAAACAGCTGAATGAATACATGGCAGGTTTTATAAGGAGGCTCAACTCTTTCAAGAACACTAAGGTCAGGAAAAGTGAAGCAGTTCCAAAATCAGCCCAGGAAACAAATAGAACATCTTATCTCTAAGGAGTCAGAGGACTCTCCCAAGACTTCAAACGGCGGCCACCACTGTAAACGCCTGAAGTTCCTTGTGGTCCATAGCATCATTGATAAGGCAATTGTGACCATAGTTGCTGCAGCCCTGCAGATGTTTGGAATTTAGAATTCGTGTTGGCTGTTAGTCTGAGAAGTCAACAAAATACATGTCTGAAATTCCCATATAAAACTTGTTTAAGGATAAAGACTTGTATTTTTTTATTTTCACAGGGAGTCATCTACAGGATTGCAAACTCACAGGATTATGGGCAATTAAATGTATGTGAGAGAGGGTCTATGTAGAGATAAGGGGCACTTAGGCCAGATGGTAGTGTGAGAATCCAAGGAGGAGGTCATGGGGAAGAGGGGTGCCAAAAAAGATTGTCGTACAGGGTGCCACCAGTGCTAAAATTAGCCCTGCCCTTGAGGCCAGTCCGCCTCATCCATTGGTACCTCTATTGGTTTTGTTTCAGCAGTAGTAGTGCAACTCACCAGGGATCGGCAATGCAGGATTTGCACGCACACCAAACTAAGTTCACAAACTTCATGGTCTCTCTGCTTCATGCACATGCATTTTTAGCATGTGCTGCCTGCTTTGTGGGGCAAAATTATGCCAGTGTTGACTAAATTATGCAGCAAAAGAAAGGCTGCAGCATAATGCAGCATATTTTCTGATGCTTTATTATTTTGACATTTCTACACATGCTAACAGTTTCTGCAAAGATTTTGCCTTATTAGTACCAGTGTAACATACAAATGCAGTAGTGAGAAAGGTGACCAGTCAACCTTTGCAAAGGTCCGTCCACTTCGCAGCAACACAAGTCACGTCTTTTAGTAACTTTTGATCCGTTTGAGCTACAAACAAATTATTGGTTAAATCGTCAAATTATGCAGCAGAGGATGCATTATGTGGCACATATTGCATAGCCATAATTATATAGTAAACATTTGCAAACTAGGATATTTTGCCATTCATATTTGAACTGCTCTTGTAGAAAAAGGGAGAAGTGCTAAAGACAGAAACTCCATGCTCGGAGACAAATGGTTTGTGATTCCACTTCTTAGCGTATTTGGGGCATTTTGTGATTGAAAACATATCCCACTTTCTGAATGTTAACAACTCATATTATACCTTAAATAGACGTGTATTCATTGGTTGAATTAAATAGCGTAATACGCTGTAACTGGGTAGTGAAATGCCAAACAAATACTAAATATTAGAATGATTTGCTCTTTCTGGCCACACCTCTGACTCCGCTCACTGACCCAATCCCTGGGTTATTCCCACCCAGTTCCCCTACTTTTTTACCCCCACTTCGACCACTGACCGAGGTGCACCCCCTCCTCTGTAGACCACTCTCAGGTGCACACCAGAGAAGAGGGACACATGAAGTGCATTGCTCTCCTCCATAGATCACTGCAGGGAGCATACAGGGAGCGTAAACATGGTGTACATTGTGGCACACCCCCCTCTGTAGACCACTCTAAGGTGCAGTCCAAATAAGAGGGACAGTGGGGTGCGCTGCCGAGGTGCACCCCCTCCTCTGTAGACCACTCTAAGGTGCACACCAGGGGGTGAACACATGGTCTGCATCGCTGTACACCTGTCCTGCTCCATAGATCACTACAGGGAGCGTAAAACATGGCAGGCACCGAGGTGCACCCCCGCCCCTCTTCGGTAGACCACTGCAGGGTGTGCACACAGACAGGAAGGCTTGAAAAGGAGCACAGGCGCTAGAGAGGCCCCACCTGCTGCTCACAAATGAGTTCCACTCGAGGTGCCTGGAGCGCTTTAATAACCCGCCGGTATGATGCGCGGGGGCAAAGGTGAGCTGGGCGGCAATGCATTAACAAGCCTCATTAATGCACTCCCCAGACTAATTACTATCACCGGCTCCCAAAGCCCCCACCCCACTTCCAGCCCCCGGGACAGGCAGCAGCCAGCTCTCATAACAAACCCAATGAAAGATTCAACAGAATGATAATAACTCCACGTTCCCCCTCAAGCAAAGTTATGAATTTCTACCCGCTGACTTAACCCCTCGTGTGCCGGGGCACATCAGAGAAACCTTCAGATGCAAGGACAGAAGGCACAATCAGCAGCTCTTCCTAGGGGAGTTGATGGGGGGGGGAGGGGGTGTCAGGGGCAAAAGAGGGCAGTGGGGATAGGAATAGGATGAGGAACGAGGAAAGAAGGAAGGAAACAGACAGAACAGGGCCCACCCCGCCCCCAGCACCGGGGGCGCCTCCTCCCCCACTCCCAGCTTGAGGTCTGGCCCCTCCTTTAAGCGCGCGCAGCTCTTGCATTTTCAACCTGCGTCGTTTCAATATTTGTTTACAGGGCTCGTGAGACTCGTTAATAACACTGTTGTCGGTCCAAAGGGTTGCCATATTACGGCTAACACGGGCCCGATTATCAAAATTTGCGATCGCCACGGGACTCTGAAGAGCACATAAAACTGTGCGCTGCGAGGGAGCGTGTACGCAAGTTCCACGAGCTTTACCATCTGTAAAGATAGTAATTTGGGAGACCACACTGTGCGAGTTCTACTTATTTCTTTATTTTCACGGAGCGCCGGGAAACACAACTTTACAGCTTAATGGTCGGCGCCAATGATCCTAAAATGGCCGCCTTCCGTTTCCGCTACTCCCCTTCCTGTTCCGACTGGCGGAACACTAGAGCGCTACCACATATCTCCCCCCTTTACACAAATATCACAATAAAGCCAAGTTCTTACTTCCAGTCCATGTTGAAGTCCTTATACTTCTCTGGCACCTTCACTTCCCTTCCAACTCTGGTCTTCACCTTCGCCACTCATACATTGCTGTCCTGTTCCTTCTCTCCCAAGGGCCTCCCTGCTCTTTCACTGTCGTTGCCTATCACTTCCTCATACTCTTCTTCCTTGCACCAGCTCCTCAGCCCTTCACTCGCACCTACTTCGCCTTCGCCTTCTTCCACTTGCTGCATTCCTTCTTCTACGTTCTCACTTCGCCTTCGACTACTTCCTTCTTCTCCATCTTCCACGACATTCTCTGCTCCATCTTCTACTTCACGTTCCCACTTGATGATCTTGCTGCATTTTGCCATCCTGTCCTGCGACCATACCTTCCCATCACTGAGTAAGGCCGACCGGGCGTACGGCTCCAGTACTTGCAAGGGTGGTGAGAACTTGCTTTCACCTTTCTTTTTGAGGACGGCCAGCTTGACTCTCACCCAGTCACCCCTTTCCAGTTCTGCTCCTTTCACATTGTGGTTTCTATTGAAATGTGTTGTGTACACCTCCTAAGCTCTCTCCAAGTTCCTTTTTACCACCGCTGGAGACCACTTGCTTTGCATCACTAATTTCCTCCATGCCACGTTGTCCTTGGTGAATGCTTCTCTCCCTCTCAGGACTTTAAAAGGGCTGTATCCTGTGCTCCCTGGTGTGATCCGATAGGCCCAGATCATCTTTTCCAGTTCCTTCTCCCAATCTAGCCCATCGTTGATGGCTGCCTGGATGGTATCCATGATCACGCGATTAAATCGCTCCACTTGGCCATTACCTGCGGGATGATAGATAGGCGTGTGTTTCACTTCTATTCCGTTTCTCTCCGTGAAGGCGATCCACTTAGCCGAGGTGAACTGCGGCCCATTGTCGCTGATAATGACCTTCGGGATTCCCTCTCTGATAAAGATGGCTTGCAGGAAGTTTACAACTGCTTCCGTATCCACATTCTCTCTCACCTCTATTTCTGGCCATTTGGAATACTTGTCGATGAGAGCCACCACATACTTCTGTGTCCCAGCTTTGTTTAGGACGGGCCCCATTATGTCCACCGACAGCATCTCCCAGGGTCCGTCGGGTATCGGGAACTTTCCTATAGGGGGTCTGATCATGCTTTGTGACTTGTCCGCCTTGGCACACGACTCACACAGTCTCACATGTCGTTCGACCTGCGCATTGATTGCTGGCCACCAGTATGCTTGCCTGGCAAGGGCTTTGGTTTTGGTGATGCCCTGGTGCCCTTCATGTAGTAAAGTCATTAAATGTTCCAGTATGCCTTGAGGTGGTACTACTTTGTCCCCTCTCAACAAGAAAGTGGGATTCTCGGCCAGCGACAGTTCATCCCTCACTTCCCAGTACCTCCGGAGTTACTCTTTGAGGTGTCTTTTCTCTGGCCACCCATGGATGATGTATCCCTTGATGGCCTCCAAGTCAGTATCCTCTTTGTATGCCTCTTCCCACTCTTGCGCACTTATCACTTTTTCGGCATCCTGAATGGTGGCGACCACATAGCCTTCCCAATTCTGTTCCTCCTGGCAGTTTGCGTCTTCCATGGCTGCCGCTCTGCTGAGAAAGTCTGCCACCTTGTTTTGCGGTCCTGGGATGTGTTCCACATCATATACAAAGTCCAACAGTCGCAGAGTCATTTTAGCGATCCTGGGTGTAGCGTGAGCATGGCCACTTGAGGTTAACACTCGGACGAGGGGCTTGTGGTCCGTCTTCACTAAGAATTTTGCTCCCCACAGGTATTGGCGGAATCTCTCCATGGCCCACACCACTGCCAACATCTCCTTCTCGATCACGCTAAACTTTTCCTCGTTGGGTGCTAGGGACCTGGATGCGAAGCTGACCGTCACTGTCTCGCCGTTCTCGGACCGTTGCATCAAGACTGCCCCTAGGCCTTTGTCACTTGCGTCTGTCGTGAGGATTGACTCTGCACTGGGGTTGAATCCTTTGAGTGGAATGGTAGCACTCATCTCCTTCTTCAACGATTCGAACTCGGTCTGTTCCTCCTGGCCCCATTGGAACTTGTTCTTTTCCTTGAGTAGCTGACGCAGGTGATGCGTTTTGGTGGCAAAGTGGGGAACAAATTTGCTGTAATATTCGGCCATTCCTAGGAATGACCGAACATATTCTTTCTTGCTCGGGGTGGGGGCATCCTGAATCGCCTTCATGTTGGATGTTTTTGGTTTAATCCCTTCTTCGCTCACCTCGTGACCTAAGTACGTGGCTGACTGTACTCCAAATTTGCACTTTGTCCACTCCGCTGTTAGACCATTGTCCTGCAAGGTTCTTAGTACTTTGTGAAGTTTTTCATTATGGTCGTGCATGGTCCTTCCCATCACCAAGATATCATCTTGAAAGAACTGTACATCTTCTACGCCCTTCAGTAGTCTGTGCATCATCTTTTGGAAAACCGCGGCCGCCGAGGCCAGGCCAAACGGCATCCGTACAAATTCATAACAGCCGAACGGCGTGATGAATGACGTGAGGTGGCTGCACGATGGGTGTAGTCTCACTTGGTGGTAGGCTGACGATAGGTCCACTGTGGAGAACCACTTGATGTTTTTCTTCTTCGCTAGCATCTCGTTTATTCGAGGCAGGGGAAACTTGTCAATGATTATGTTTTTGTTTAGTTCTCTAAGGTCCACGCACAGCCGGACTTTTCCATTCGGCTTCTGGGCCACCACCAGGGGAGAAAGCCATTCCGAGCTTTCTATGGCTCTGATCACGCCTTCTCTTTCAAGTCTTTCCAGTTCCTGTTGTACCGCCTCCC
Source organism: Lissotriton vulgaris (assembly GCF_964263255.1). Classification (NCBI taxonomy): domain Eukaryota; kingdom Metazoa; phylum Chordata; class Amphibia; order Caudata; family Salamandridae; genus Lissotriton; species Lissotriton vulgaris. The sequence goes on along the minus strand of NC_141685.1, from coordinate 739,664,437 downwards.
TGCTCCGGAATGGGATGTTCCTCACCTTGTGCACCACAGGAGTTGCTCCCTCTTTCAGCTTGATTAGGTGCTTGTATCTCGCCAGTTCCCCTATTTGGCCGTTGAAGACTTTGGGGTATGCTCGTTTCCACGAGTCTGCGTCATCTCTCCTGTCCATATCCATAAGTAGGATCTTCTCGATGCCTCCCGGGTTTAGTTGTATCCCTAAGGCACCTTGGTCTTTCCAACTCAGAACCGAGGGGCCTTTCTCTGCAATATATAACTTGCACATGGCCTGGCGGCCTCTGAATTCAAACGATAGGGGGATATACCCCAACATCGGGATCTTCTGCCCCGTGTATGTGACAGGTCGCAAGTCCATGGGGTGTAGATTCTCTCCGTGCTTTGATACGAATCTTTCTTCCCATACCTTTCTTTGTATGATGGAGAGGGGAGCACCGCTGTCCGCTATCATTTCCAAAGGTATTCCACTGATGTGCATGTCCAGTCTGGGTTTGTCGGTTCCCGACCCTTCCAATTCCAGCACTTGGACGTCTATGTATAGGATTTCTTCCAAGTCCTCTGTTTCCTCAGACCCGGTTGTCTCGTCCTGTTGTTCTTGGTCCACATACTTGACTGTTGTTCCCTTGGGTTTGCGGCGGCACACCTTCTCGTAGTGCCCGAATACTCCACAATACGAACATTTTGCCCGAAACGCTGGGCACACTTTGTCATTCAATAAGTGCGTCGTACTCCCGCACCTGTAACAGCTTTGACGTCCCCCTTTGTTCGCTCTCTGGTCGGCTGGATTGGAATGTTTAGGACGTCTACCTTCCTGATTTCTCTGCAGCTCTCTTTGCTTGGGACGCTCTCCCCTCCCTTGCGTCATTATCTTGCATACTGTATGCGTCCCTCCTGTTTCCTTCTTGGCCGCCTGGGCACATCGTTTGGACAGTTCGACCTTCTTAACCATCGCCCAAATTTCCTTGAGGGGGGCATCTCCATTCACCCATAGTTTCTCTTGGACATGGGTGCTTGACGTGTGCATGATAATCTGGTCCCTAATCAGGTCATCGTGTAGTGCGCCAAACTTGCATGTGAGTGCCAGTTTCTGCAGGGCTACAACATATTCATCTACCGTCTCATTGCTCTTCTGTTTCCTCTGGAAGAAGTTGTAGCGGTCAATCGCAACGCACACAACAGGTCTGAAGTGCGCGTCCAGATCAGCAATTGCGTGGCTAAATACGTCGGTGTCTGCGGCATCCCTCTCTATTTTTACGATGGTGTCGTAGACCCTTATCCCTTCGGGGCCCAGATTATGCAACAGGATTTTTTTTCTTCTCTTGCTGGAGTATGGCGCACCCGCCTCTTCTTCCAACGCGTCGAGGTAGTTGAGGAAATACCTCTTCCAGTCCTCCCGTAGCCTCTCCGGCTCCCCCGTATTGGTCAGGAAAGGTACGAGTTGTGTGAGGGACGACGACTGTACCGCCATGTTGTTGGTTCTTCATCCGGCAGGCCGGATGGGGATTGCTCTCCCCGGGGGGCTACCTGGCGCGGTTTGCACTGCTGAGTCCCTTGCCTCAAGGTCGCCGTCGCTATCTTCTGCTAGCGGGGCGTGCGCGGGTGCAGGAAGTGCCAGTGAGTCCTCTTCTCCCTCAGGGTGAGTAATGTTCGGCTCCCCGTCGCCTTCACACTGTTCCGCCAGTTTGTCAGGCGCAGCCTCTCACCACGGCATCCTGTGCCCTCACTGGCTCTTTTAAGGCTCCTTTCTGTGTGGCCTCCCTCTCTGCCTGCCCTGTGTGGCATTCAGTGGGGACACAGGGGATGGGAGGACTTTGCCCCGTGAAGCCCTGGTCTAGACGGGACGCCCGCAGGCCTACCTCCTCCCGTAGTGCTCCTGCTGTGTTCCGCAGTCCGAGGTGCGCGCCGTACTGCGCCCGCTGGGGTCCTCTGCCACGCTCCGTGGAACGGCTGGGCTGATCTCCGCCGGTTCGGCACTCCCGGTGCAGCACGCTGCGTGTGGGTCGGGCGTTATGCCAGAAGCCTCGTCGCCATTGTAAAGATAGTAATTTGGGAGACCACACTGTGCGAGTTCTACTTATTTCTTTATTTTCAAGGAGCGCCGGGAAACACAACTTTACAGCTTAACGGTCGGCGCCAATGATCCTAAAATGGCCGCCTTCCGTTTCCGCTACTCCCCTTCCTGTTCCGCCTGGCGGAACACTAGAGCGCTACCACACCATCCAGTAAAGGTACCGCACAATAACCAGAACACCGGACACAACCCACCTGTACATAAAAGAACGGGGGGCTATGATGCATGCATCAAATGTTTTCACTGTATGGTGGATTTGCACAGCTGAACTGAAAAAACATTAATGTAGAATGAAATGGTGGCGCTAGGGTGTCAGGGAGGCTCGAGGTAATGTGAAAAGCGTGATGATGAAAGATGAGCGCGAGAGAGCCAGAGGAGTGTGTGAGAGACAGCCAGGACCACGTGGGGACCAGGTAGGGCAGTGGTTCCCAAACTTTTTCGACCCGTGGCTCCCTTTATCTATTGGCAGTTGTCCGTGGCTCTCCATTATGTCATTTTATTTTACGGGTGGCAGGGATGTAAGTCCGGCCTCTGGAGCACTTCCATTTTTCTCCTCTTTTGTCTGGTGGTTGGTCACTTGCTTACAAGACAAGATGCTGAGTTTACTCTCATATCAATACTGTACAGTATAGATATGTGTGTAAACTCAGCCTCTGTTCTCTTTTAGCTAACCATACTTCACATTAGCCAAATTGATAAAAGTCTGTGCCAGTATTGAGCCCCCAATACTGTCGACATACCAATGCGCTACGTTATCTTTCAATTTGGCCTCGATCTCCCGTTGCAGACACTACTTCTACCACACTCAGATACTGGCACCCCTCTTGCATGTAGGGCACAAACAGCAATGACACCCAGTCTGGCACCCCTCCAGGCTATCATGTGCCCCTGGGTATGCAGTCTCACCGAGACAGGCAGGGTAACAACCGCAGAAAGAAGTGTCAGGGCAACCGTTGGTATGTGTCTGGGGGCACAGAACTTGCCAGACTGACTATGTTGATGTTTGTTGATGTTCCTTAGACACTGGTGATCTCTGTCAATCCCAGTGAGGTGAGCCCTGGCATCTGGTATATTAACAGTAGCAACCCCAAGAAACTGCTGTGCTGCACTGCTGTACCCCCGGATGTTATAGCAGGTCTTGCACACTCCCCAAGTCTCTCGCACAGCTCACTTTTGGCAGTTATGGTCAGCACTGCTTCGCCATGCACAGCCTCAAATTTGCCCCTTCTCCTTCAGCCCTCGATTTCAGGGTGGCCCGATTTTTAGCAAATTACACACCAGGACAGGCAGCCCAGCTTTCCTTTGCCTGTTCTACAGCACTATACATAGATAGGGGCAGCCCAGATCCAAGCCTCATTCACATTCCCTGGGCCATCTCTTCGGACCCGAAGCTCATTATCTGGTTGGTCTGGCCCTGCAGTCTATTGCGGCCCATGTCCCAGGGTGGAGCACACCCCGTCGAGATCCGGGCAAGATGCGAAGGGGGGAGTGACCCCTTTGACGAGCAGATGTAGCTTAGCAATGAGGGGAGAAACAGGGTCCCGCCACCTCTACTTCGTGCCCGGTTGCAGCACTGGGACGGCGTATGTGTGTCAGTCAGTCCGGAACAATCCCCTCAGGGTTAGGCCCCGTGCCTCAGCAGTCCTCCAACGGCGTTCAGCTCTGCCTACTGCTTACAGCACTAAGAGCACTGGGCCCTTTCTCCTCAATTCTCAGCCAGCTCCCTCATTCAATTCCAGGCCTCCTCGTTTACTCAGGCCAGCGCTGTTCTTCACTTCAGGGGGGGCCCACGCTGTGGTCTCCTGGGTCAATTAACGCCTCCGTGTAACAGGCCTGTCGCCCCCCTGCCGGTCAGCATTATCAGTTCGGCTGGCGCCTCCTCCGTGACTAGCCTCACTTACTCAGGCCGTCGGCAGTCGTCTGTTCTCCCTTGCCGTCTTACGTGCCATACTATTTAGTCCTGATTCCCAAACTGTGTACTCATCTGTTCGTGGCGCCCCAGGCAAGTTTTCACTGTACACCAGGGGGCCGCGGCGCACAGTTTGGGAACCGCTGAGGTAGGGTGTCCAGGCGTCCCTGATTTGTCAGTACGGTCCCGGTTTTTCACCAGCTGTTGGCAGATTTCAGGAAATGTAGCCCCTGTCCCGGGTTTTAGAGAGGGTCGACTGAAAACGTCAGGAAGTGCTTTTTGATGTTTACAAAGCAGGGAAAGTTATCAGTTGTTTCAAGAAAACATTTCATTAACAGGCAAGCTACTGGGTTTAAAAAAGTGGTTTTTATGTATGTTCTAACTGCCTAATCTGGAATTCTTTGAGGAGCGCTGTCAATCTTGAAGTAAAATTGTAGTCCTTCTTCTATTTCCTTGAAATGTGCCGGTTTTTAGCTTTAAAATTCTGGTCACCCTAGAACCAGGGGAAAGCGAGGAGTGCCGGAGGAAGTGAGGGAGATAGGAGTGACAGCTGGCAATGAAAGAGCGAGACAACGAGAAAGGAGCGATGCTGAACTTCCAGGAGAGAGTGAGTGATTGACAAATGTCGCCGGGTGAGTGAGAATCAGATGGGAGTAAGTGAGAGCTAAATGGAAAGCAGTTAGTGACAGACAGGTGGAAGGGAGGGGGAACCAGCTAAACTGGAAAAAGTGACAGAAGGCAGAGGGAGAGAGAAAAAGCCGAAGGGAGTGACTGCCATGCGGCAGGAGTATGGAGAAGTGGGCAGGGAGTAGAAGGGGTATGAGGGAAACTTAGTAGAGGCACCTACGGGTTGTGGGGCAGGCGAAAATGAGGGAGACGGAAGAGCTGGGGTATATGTGAATCAAAGCCAGACGGGGGGGTCCAAATAGTGAGTGGTTAGAGTGAGTGGGCGAAGTGAAAGAAAGATTAAGAACTAAAGTAAAAACAAGCATTTGCAATGCAACAGGTCTCGCATTAGGAAAGTGTGAGCTCCTGGCATTGTAAATGACAATTTTTTTAAATATGTGTTGGCTTTGAAAATATATAAATTAATTGCATTGTTATTCACAAAGCAAATAGCTTACACTTTCCTAATGCGAGTCCTATTGGCTATGGCAATGCATGTGGAGAAGTGTGGCTCACTGGTTAGAACAGGCAGACCCTGAAGCAGAGGTCAGATCCGGGACCAGGGTTCAATTCCCGACGCGGCAGGGTCTTGAGCTCAAATGTCCATGGACTCGATAATTCTCGCTTCGGTGCCTGACCTAATCATGGGTTCACACTCTGCAACTCTGGGCATTAAGCTTGCTTAATCTCCACAACGGCCCCCCGCGGCGGGATGCCTGGCTTTCACCTTGGGGATGCCCTGTAGGGGCTATCTCACAGGGAAAAACCAGGTGGGTTCCCAAGGCAAGCGCGGAGATACCCCTTCGGGGGTCGATTCTGGCGCTATATAAGAATATAATAATAATAATAATAATGTTGGTAGCAAGCAAGGACAATGCTGTTGTGGTGCTGAGTGATGATGTGGTTGGGCTGAGTGATGTGGTGGTGTCCCAGAGTGATGTGGTGGTGTCCCAGAGTGATGTGGTGGTGTCCCCGAGTGATGTGGTGGTGTCCCCGAGTGATGTGGTGGTGTCCCCGAGTGATGTGGTGGTGTCCCCGAGTGATGTGGTGGTGTTCCCGAGTGATGTGGTGGGGCCCCCCAGTGATGTGGTGGGGCCCCCCAGTGATGTGGTGGGGCCCCAGAGTGATGTGGTGGGGCCCCAGAGTGGTGTGGTGGTGTCCCAGAGTGGTGTGGTGGTGTCCCAGAGTGGTGTGGTGGTGTCCCAGAGTGGTGTGGTGGTGCCCCAGAGTGGTGTGGTGGTGCCCCTGAGTGGTGTGGTGGTGCCCCTGAGTGGTGTGGTGGTGCCCCTGAGTGGTGTGGTGGTGCCTTTGAGTGGTGTGGTGGTGCCCCTGAGTGGTGTGGTGGTGCCCCTGAGTGGTGTGGTGGTGTTCCTCATTGTGATGTGGTGTGTGAGGGTGTGTGAGGGGGTGAGGGTGAGTGAGAGGGTTGTGAGGGTGAGGGGTATGAGGTTGTGAGGGTGTGTGAGGGTGGGTTAGGGTGTGTGAGGGTGAGGGGGTGTGAGGGTGAGGGGGTGTGAGGGTGAGGGTGAGGGAGCGTGACGGGGGTGATGGGGTGAGGGTGTGTGAGGATGAGGGTGTGAGGGTGAGGGGGTGTGTGGGTGAGGGGGGGTGAGGGTCCGAAGTAAATGGTGGCAGGGCAGACATATAAGACAGAGAGAAGAGACTGCGTGGTGACTGTGTTGGTAAGTTTCAGAATCAGGAGGGGTAGAGTCAGCACAGTCTGCGAGGGATCAACGTGTCTAGAGGCAGAGCATAGCGGATGTAGCATTGCAGCTAGCAAATAGTGTTTTCAAGCTGAGTGTCCCTAGAGAGATGGCAACACAGCAACAGCATTTGAGGAGCAAGGCTACTGTAAACAAGCACAGTAGGCTTTCACTTTCGTCCAGAAACAAGCTCCCAGCATTGCTGTGGCGGAGGAGCGGCAGCCTTTGAAGTCTGATGCCGAGGCACAGACAAATGGTGGTGTGTTATGTGGCTGGCGATGGTGTGCACACGCATAGATTACATGAACTGTATGCGATCCGCAGCCGTTTTGGTAGACTTTTCTTTTCCCACTTACTATAATCTCGCCGGAGCAATGCGCATTGGCTCAGGCGAGACCTAAAAATATGACAAAGCGATAGCAGAGAAAAGGGGAAGTGCTAGAGAGACTGTTCAAACAGAAAGGCAGCCTGAAGAAAGAGAGTGAGGGCCAGAGAAGTCGATGTGAGCCAGAGGAAGCAAGAGAAAACCTTTGAAAGCAAGGGAGAACCGAAAGAGGAGGAGGAGTTGACAAAGGACAGCACACAATACCAGCAGGCAGTGACGTGAAAGCAACCACCAACAAAAGTCGGCAGGTGCCCGACCAAGACGGTAGGGTCCACACCAAGAAGCCAGGAGCCCAGGCCAAGGCGCCAGGAGCCCAAGTCAAAGCACCAGGAGCCCAAGCCAAGGAGCCCAGGTCAAGGCACCAGGAGCCCAGGTCAAGGCACCAGGAGGCCAGGGCTTCAGGGGCGCCAGGCCAGGGCTTCAGGGGAATCAAGCCAAGGCCTTAGGGGATTCAAGCCAAGGCTTCAGGGGCGTCAAGCCAAGGTGCCAGGAGCCCACGCCAAGGTGCCAGGAGCCAACGCCAAGGTGCCAGGAGCCAACGCCAAGGCGCCCGGAGCCCTAGCCAAGGCGCCAGGAGCCCAAGCCAAGGTGCCCAGGCCTAGGAGCACAAATCAAGGCGCCCGGAGCACAAATCAAGGCGCCCGCAGCACAAGCCAAGCCGCCAGGAGCACAAGCCAAGGCGCCAGGAGCCCAGGCCAAGGCGCCAGGAGCCCAGGCCAAGGCGCCAGGAGCCCAGGCCAAGGCGCCAGGAGCCCAGGCCAAGGCGCCAGGATCCCAGGCACCAGGAGCCCAAGCCAAGGCGGCACGAGCCCAGGCCAAGGCACCAGTAGCCATGCCAACACGGCAGGAAGACAAAATAGGTAGAGTGGGGGGTGAAAGGGAGAGAGAGAAAAATAAAAGACAGGAGTAATACGGGAATGCAAAAGAGAGAAAGAAAGGAAAGGGTATGTAAGGAAAACTGAAGAGTGAGAACTAAATAGCTTAAAAGAAAAATATAGAAAGAAGGCAAGTGTGAAGAGGCTACAACAGACTGAGATATGGAACATGGCTTGTGAAGTGAAGAACAAATGCAGAGGAGCGAGAAAAGATGGCGGGACAAAGAGGCATGCACTAGAGCTCTTCCCAGTAGCCATTTTTCAACGGATTATGCCTGACGAGGGATAGTGCCAAGCACAGTTATTCAGTGAGAAATACTTAAAGTAGAAGGATCCCTTCCCACCCGGCACAAACAAACATAGAGGTTCCACTACAGGAATTAGTAAATTAGTGCAATACAATGATTTCCTTCATATCAGGTAGTCCTCCAGGATGCATACGTGAAATAATGTAATTCCATATCCCAGTTTCCCCCACAACTCCACCCTAACTCCCCAGGCCCCACACCTGGTAGTTCTGCAGTAAGATGAGGCTGAGGTAGAACTCGCTGAAGGCCAGTTTCAGGTCCCGGATGTTTCGGTGCTGCACACGCTCCTCGTGTGATAGGTGGAAGACGGGCTTCCGGCGCTGCCGCAACGTGGAGATGCCGCTGTTCTCCCTCTGGGCGTCCAGCGACGACTGCAGCTCATTCTGTAGGGTTGCGAACCGTCGCTGTGCTTCGGCCAACTTTTCTGCAATGTAAAAAAGGAAGTTCAAGTTTACAACCGATGAGGAGGTTGGGCGGGCAAGTAATCACCACTACATGAAACCCGACTGCATGCCCCGGAAGAAAAATATGTCAACAGAACAAATACGGGGTAGGAAGGTAAAGTCAGAGGTACAAGAGGAGAGGCGAAGAGAAACAACAGGATAGGCCAAGGAAACAAAAGACCACGGTCAAAGCAGGAGAGAACAATCACTGGGATAGGAAATGGAATGGAGGCAAGAAGAAAACACAGGTCCAGGAAGAAAGAAGACGGGTCAAGAAGGACAGACAAAGCACATTAAGAGGAGGGCGTGGCAGAGGAAGACTAAAAGACGTGTGGATGGTCAATGGAAAAAGGGAGGTTCACTGGAGAAGGTGCGGTCCTTTGGCTAAGGCCAGTGTTGGAAATGAATTAAAAGTACAAGTTGAAGAGCAAGGTCAGTGCTGGAGGACTAACCGGGTGTCTGAGAAAGAAAAAAAAGTATGAAGGCAGAGTTTTAGAAAGGGCAATCTGAGTGCCCAATGGCACAGTATATTTATTTAGAGTTTTATAGAGTGCGAACCAGACCCGTAAGGGTATCAGAGCGCTTTACAGGAATGACAAGTAGGATACAAGGGAACTATCAAGCCCCTCTACCACCGGTATTGACCATGATGCAATAATCTAGCATTATCAGAAATACAGATTAATAAATAAAACCATGCAGATCAATTACTAGTACCATATGTATACAGTGTATGCTTATTTAGTGTGCATATTTTACATCCTCAACATATGATTCACTAGGTGTGGTACACACGGGGCTGGTCCCCGTGGAGTCTTGATGAAGAGCTTGTAGGGGAACAGCTCTAAACATGTTAACACAAACATATTACTGAGACAACCAGACTCATTAAAGTCAGTTGTTCTCTCAGTAACAACCCCTGATGTTTAACCATACTAACTAGGGGCCTACTAGTTAAATATTTTTACATTTTCCACCCACTCTACATCACAGCACTACACATAGTCTACAATAAAGTGTTCCTATGTATCTTGCAAGTCGCAGCACACCTCAATCCGCAGAGGATTGAGAGGAACCCCAATGATGAAGCATGTCACCTAGGGGCAACCCTGGTGGGTGAGGTGTCTCTAGAAAAAAAGTATTTTTTCTAGAAAAGAGATCACAACAAATTCTCGTTGTATCCTATCTAAATCTTTAATGAATAACCCACAGGAGAAACAGGTGGACATTATTCACTTGCATGTACTCTAATGTGTAGTGCCCTGTAGAATAATAATGTTTTTTCCCTATTTGTAGAGTAGATTTATCATATATACCTACCCCAAAGGAAACTGTGTATGGGTTGTTAATGTATGTATTGAACAACTAGCTCATAATATTTTTTGTGTGCATGTTTTATGCCCAATGGTTTATTTTTGATTGTGTGAAAAATACCAAATAAATATATCTACTTTTTAAATGGCGCGTGCTCAATAAGAAAATGCCTCACCAAAGAAAATAAATGTTAACAAAAGAGTAGTGGTCCAAAACTAGAAAAGCAATTCAGATCTACTTCATGGCCACGGTAGTGTAAGATGGACAGCTGCAACAATTCATCCCCACAGTAACTTGGGAGTAAAAAAAAAAAGTATATTCGCAGTTCTCCCGGAGTGCTGAAGAACAGATATCTGTGCCAGTGCCCTGCCCGAGAAACCCAAAAGCTGAGTGGCTACAGAAACGTAATTCTTTGCTGTTGTAAAGAAGGAAAGTGTTTGTAGATTGGTTGGAGAGAAGATTATTCCAATGGGGATACAAAATGGTGATGTTCATGCCTATCCACAAATGCACAAAAGGAGGGCTTGCTAATGGGTAACAATTTTACTCTCTGCTACTAGAAAAGCACCCACAGCTTAAGAAATGAAAAAGAGTGTTTATGGGTTGGTTGAAGGTTCGTCACTTCGGGACTTCCAAAATTGCATTCATAAAGAAACAAATTAATTGCTTCAGTTTGTTTATCGTTCTCTGGTCATGGCGGGGCCTTGGGCGGTTGACCATGGCTCCCTAACTGTGCTATACTTTCAAGACCAAAAGGCCAACATTACTTTTTAATCTGGAAACTCTAACCAGAAAATGCTCGCTTGTATGGAAACCAATAGTGGCCGTGTATTTATCCATAAGAGTGAACAGGCTGGATGTCATAAAAGGATAGACTAAAGCACGGAGATGAAGGCTAATTACATTAAGAGCCCACCTATTAACGGTTATGTTTTCAGAAAGTCTTTCCCTGATCTGGTTTCAGAGTCTGAAATTACAGTTCCTCCACTCTCACACCTTCACATCACTTAACATGTTACAGGAAATAAAACACTTGCATGATCCCCAAGGGCACCCATACATCCATGCTATTATTGTTACTGCTAGATTGTCGCTCTAAGAGGTCCCTGGAGCTACATTCTGTACCTTCTGAAAAAAGAATGGGTTCTTGACGTAGCTAAGCTTGTTTTTTTCCATCTCGGTGCACTGCCAAGCTAATGCCTGCTTATCATAAACCCACAACACAGACCACATCCCGCCTCTTAACCACGGTTTGTGTTTGTTTCAGTAATTTTAGGTTGACGTGATCTTCAAGGCCTGGTGGTCTACTATAAACCTCCCAGATTTAATGTTTGTTTTTCAATTTTTCTGAAGAAACACATGAGGCACAGTCCTGGAAGGGGGGGGGGGGCACTGACTTCAGTGGGAGTGCTGTGTTTAGCAATAACTTACAATTTAAAAGCACCGGCTGCAGCATTCCTTGTGTGTCCAGCTTTCAGGCAACAATACAATTCCAAGATAACTCTTGTGGTTAATGTTCCTGCTAGAGAGAGATTGGAGTTTTTTTCTAGTGGCAGTTTTGACTCGCCATAAAGTAGCGCAGAGAGTGAATTAGTAAAGACAGTCTTTACCAGCACTTTAAAACAAATTAAATGTATGTGAGAGAGAGGCTAAGGAGATATGTGAAAAAGGAACGCTGAACAATTCAAACATTCACCCCTAGACACAAAGATCTGGATTTAATCCACCGTTCTTTTGATCACCAGGCCACCGCAGTTTGGACCCATCCATATACAAATCAGTCTTGACCCTGTGCCTCATGGGAGCAGTCCAGCCTGAACTGCCAAGCCAGGTTCTCCCTGGACAAGAAACCAGCATCCTGGGACAAGTTTCGGGGCATCACCCCATATCAGTCAGGCTAGCTTGAATCCAGTGGCGCAGTGAGCACGAGACCCACGTCTGGGCATACCCTTCCCACTTGCATTTGTCACCCGAGGTATGCGCAGACGTGGGTCCTGTACCTCTCCCTGCCACTGAAGTCAACCTAGCCTGGCTGATGAGGGGTGAAACCCCGAAACTGGTTCTAGGGTGCTTGTTTCCAGTCCAGGGAGAACCTGGCCTGGCAGTTCGGGCTGGACTGTTCCCATTGGGAACAGAGTTGAGACTGATTTGCATATGGCTTGTTTCAAACTGGAATGGCATGGGGAGCAAAAAATGATGGATTTAGGCTCAGTTCTCTGTACGGGGTGAATGGTTGACATTGATCAGCATTCTGTCCTATCATTGTTCTTTTTGCATTTGGCACCCCAAGTGGGACGGGTATGCCCAGACGTGGGCCCCGTGCTCTCCATGCCACTGGACACAAGCTGGCTTGGCTGATGAGGGGTGAATCCCTGAAACTGGTCATTGGATGCTTGTTTCCGGTCAAGGGAGAACCTGGGCTGGACTGTTCCCATTGGGAACAGGGCAAGACTGATTTGCATATAGCTGGGTTGAAACTGGAATGGCAAGGGGAGCAAAACATGATCGATTTAGCCCCAGATCTATGTACTGGGGTGAATGTTTGACATTGATGAGCATTCTGTCCATTATTGTTCTTTTTGCAAGAAGAGGTGAGGGTACTTTTGCCGGGTGTTAGTGAGGAAATCTGAGGCGAAGTAAGCCAAAATGAGGGGTGGGAGGCAAAAAAAGATTGCTGCACCGGGTGCCACCAGTGCTGAAGCTGGCTCTGATCCAAATTAACACTATGTCACTAAAAAACCACTGTTCCAGAGAGCTCAGGCTCCCTGTAATTCACAAACTAAAGGCAATTCTTTGTTCTCTGATCAATACCGCTGTGATTCAAACAATCATTTAAAGATTTCATAACAAAACCTTGTATTAGGAACTATTGAAATGTTGCACACTTTCCATCCCGAGGCCCTTACATTTGTGACCAGACCACGAGACGGGAGCCTTCAAATCTGAATCTGGTGGGAAATATGAAAGCAAATTGCTAGAAAGCGAGATCAAACTGGCATGGGGCATTGTGGTCGTATGGTGGATGAAATAGTTAGTCACACTCGCCCCAACTATGTCAACACTCAAAACCCCAAGTATTAGCAATGCCAATAGTTCCGGCTAATAACTGAAAGTGCCTCTTCAGGCACTGGTGGGTTTGGGCTCTCAATACATCATCATAAAGTGTATGCTAACATTCATTCTTGCACTTCTGCAGTCATTCATCCCCTACTGACTCATTCTTGCATTCACACACTTACGCACTCATAATAAAATACACACAAACGCTCAACAAGCATCTGCTCATCAGAAGAAGAAAGGTAAAGAAAAAAAATGTCGCCACCTAAACAGTGTGCTCTCAATAAAAAAATAATTAAGCTTAGCAGCAGGTGGCAGTCTCACAATGGCATTGTATACGGTGTATCATTGTTTTCTAAAATAGCCGCCACGTTTAGAACTAAAGTGTTGGTTATCTTTGGATGTTAAACAATGGCACAGTACGGAAAATAACACACAACAGAGTTAAAGGTCTACTTGCCATACATCCCCCAAAATGAATCAATAAAACACAACAAATATGTTAGAATTCCTACAATGATTTTGCAAAAGTAAAACTATGTTTTAAGGAAAACTAGAACAAAAAAAAAGAAGATTTGGACGGAATGGCCTCACCCATTCTTTGTGGCATGCTTCATCATTAGCCAGTCTGACCCACCATGTTAAGATGATACCAATATGATAATCTCAACCTCATTAGGGTGGGGGATCAGAACAAATATTTTATAGTCATGTGTAGGGTCCAGAAATTTGTATAAAACAACCTCAGTTTAAACCCAGGTTTTTCTTTATTCTTGGATGCACAAGGTTGGATTAGAAATAAACGTTAGGATGATACCAGGAACTTATGTCTCGAGCATCATCTCAACTTATCATTTGCCTCCAAATGACCAGAAAACATGTATTATGGTGCGGCGGACAGGCCAATGATGAAGCATGCCACAAAAAGTGGGTGAGGCCATTCCGTCCACATTTCCTTTTTTTGATCCTTTTTTCCTTAAAAAGTTGTCTTCATATTCGGAAATCATTGCCGTACTTGTTGTGCTTTACAGTATGGCCAACCCCATTCCAATATGACTCGCAGATTTAGAAGCTATTGGGATGCGGTGGTTTGCAGATTAAGTGATTAGCAATACAGGTGCATGGTAGCAGTGTGCTGTAGAAAATAAAACATATAAAAAAGGAGAAGGAAAGACATTACAGAGGATCTATAAAAAGAGAAAATGGAAACTAAAGAACAGGCCCAGTAAGGTAATCTAAGCAAAATACCCGAATATAGGTTTAAACACAGTAAAAAACAATGCACCATAAAGGCCTATTGGTTTTTACATATGCTTTTCATTAATTGTCAAGCTTATGGTATTACCTTTTCCAAATAAACTAATAAGGCCTATTGCCCTATACAGGTACCATGTCACCACAGCTACTTCCAGCCTGCTATATTGAGAGTATGCTTTTTCATACCACAATTATAAAGCATTGTCATAAAAATAGAAAAAAGTGGAAAATTACAGAGACAAAACAATTTACAACCACTCTTACGGGGCTCAACGTGGATTCTAACAGTCCAAATCGTCTACACCCAGGGTGTGGCAATGGGGTAACCAGCATCCTTGCCTAGTATATGGTCTGTGACCTTCCATGTAACAACATAGCTGTCTAAACTTTTTAATTCAGTGTAATGAGCAAGTCAACGAAAAATACCTATTGGTTGTGACAAATGATTTCACAATAAATGTCTTTTTCATAAATTATAAAAACTGATCAGATATAGGGCACTTGGCGTACCTTTTCCCCATTGAACCAACTAACCCTACAGGCTTTAATACTGGCTTGCCACCATAACCAAATCAGGCCCCCTGTATTGAGCATACATTTTCTCACAAGTCAACTATCAGGCATACAGGTATATAATTTCAAAAATAAAATGATAGCTGACAAAACAAATAGCACTGTTCCTAAGAGGGACTAGCAAGGATTATCACAATGAAAATGTTCCACCCTTAGCGGGGTTTACCAATACCAAAACTTTCCTTCTGCCATAATCAGCGACATTCCATAGAAAACAAGATCTGTTTAGAGCCTATAACATGGATTAATAACAATCCACCCTCAAAGGCCCAGTGGCTTTTAACGAAAGCTTTTCACAATAAACAGTCAGACTTACTGCCTTTGTCATAACTTTTCATAGTAAACAGATCAGACCTCTGGCCGAGTACCTACATTTTCCAATTAAACCAATGAGGTATGTAGCCTTTATCACTGGCTTGTAACCATGATGTACTCAGGCCGATTCTGCTGGGTATAAACTTTCACGCAAGGCAACTATCACGCATATATTTATATATTTAAAAATATATGCAAAATTACACTAGGCAAAACAAAATACAATCCTCCTAAGGAGGGCATACCAAGGATTGTCACAGTCCAAATTGTGTAGCCTCCGGGTTTGTTAGAGTCGGTACCCAGCTTCAAAACACTTACCTACTACAGTAGTCTGTGAGATGTCATGAGAAAATGCCTCATAACAGGCTTTACCACAGTACAAGAGCAATCCTCCCAAAAAGACCTATTGACAGCAACATATTAATTTCACAATAAAGTAGTAAAACCTACTGCCCTTGCAATACACTTTCATAATGAACAGATCAGACCTATGGCACACGACTTTTCCCAGTGAACAAATCAGACTTATGGCCCTTATCACGGGTTATTCAACATTACCAACCCAGGCCTACTGTACAGAGCAAACACTTTCACACAAGGCACTCATTAGGCATACAGTCATAAAATACAAACAAACAAAATTACATTCAGCAAAAAAACCGTTCCTAGAATTATCACAGAGCACATCTACCCTGAGGTTTGCCAGTGGGGGTAACCAAAACCCATGCCTACTGTGGACATCACTGACATATAATGTGATAAATTACCTCCCAACTAGCTTTAATAAAGTAGAATAACAACTCTCCCTTAAATGCCTATTGGCTTTAATGTATGTGTTTCACAACAAATATGCCAGACCCAATGCATTTGTCATAACTTTTAATAAAGCAACGAATCAGGTCTTTGGCATAGATCTTTGAATTAGCACTATACTCAACTCAGATATGCTGGACTAAGCATACACTTTAACGCAAGGCAAAAATGCAACATAAGCACTCTTAGTGGAAGCAGATTACTTCTACACAATCAAATGCTGAATTTAGGAAAAACCAACATGTGGGTGGAGCCAAAGCCATCACTCAGCTCAGTAGTGCTTCTGATATCTCTTTTAATTGATCACATTAGGTATATACAGCTGTGCAGTCAGGCAAGACATGAAAACTTGGAAAGGAGCGATACGCTTCCAGATCCAAACCCCTTGATGACAGAAAAACAAACAGCATGTAAATCTGAAAAAGCTTCAGGCTGCAGCCGGCAGAACTGTATTGAGTCCTTGTAGCACTATGCCTAGAGTTAGGCGAGTAACCGAAGAGGGTACATACATCCGTATGTAAATTCTGTCTTAAGTAGAATGCTCAGATGGAAGAGCATCATGATATATCTTGGATGAAAAAAGAAATTATACAAATCTAAGCAGTTTGTTTTTCCCATCAGTTTTCTCACTGTCTCAGGAATAGCAAGTTCTTAATCAACTGCAATTTTTTTAATGTAAGGTTCAAACCTCAGGCTCCACCCACCACATTCCGAAACTTTTCCTTCACAAAGCTGATATTACTCGGACAAAGAACCCCATCCCAAGGAATGCAACTATGTAACTAGTTTATTATTGTTTTACTGACTCAGTGTACCCATCCGTGGGGCCACATGCTGGATGTGGTTCCCAAACTCTGAAATAGTTCCACAAATGCATATTTTATGTAAAGTCCGCGGAGCATTTCTGTTCTGCTAACCAAATAAATACAAACAGTACTGTCACTGGTCATGCTGCATGGCGGACTACTCATTCAATAAATATCATTACTTTTCGATCATGAGTTAGCACAGCGATAGAGTGAAGTGAGAAAAGTTCACATGTTCACAATCTGGCCAGCTTGGAGTCTGTATATCAGTTAATCACGATGCCCCTGGGTACATAAACAATGTGTCTGTATACTGATGCCCACAGCATACAAAGCTACACCTAGTGTCTTTTAGATCAGCTACTAAATTGGGCTGGGGTGCAAGTTAAGTCGGAAGTCTTATTATCAGCTATTTACAACACAGTAGGTTATTTATGGTGCTACAGGATACTGTTACGCCTGGTATCTGTAGATCAGCTATTGCTAATGCCGTGTAACAGACTGTTAAGACTTTGGGCTTGCGAGATGCCAAAGGCCGGACCTCGAGACCCATCAACCCGTAGGACAATGTACAAAGGTTTATGATTCTCTTCACGAGGCATTATAAAGGCCATTCAGAAAGAATACTATTCTGCAGTGACCTTGCTAGTCTATGCCCTGTCCCTCGATCGCTACAGAATAACAAGCATTTGCAATGCAATAGGTCTCGCATTTACGAAAGTTTGAGCTATTGACATTGCAAATAACAATACCTTTTATTTATGTTTTCGTTTTTAAACCATAAATAAATGGCATTGCCATTTACAATGCCAATAGCTTAAACTCACGTAAATGCGAAACCTATTGCATTGCAACTGCTTTTTTGTTGTTCTTTTTAAGTTATGTATGCTTGCAATAAAAATAAAAGATTTAAAAAAAATCACACCAGTTTCCAGGGCCAGACTGATTGGCGTTGTCAATGCTTGATTTAAAATGTAATTGGTCTTCAAATCACCTTGAATTTTAAGAACAATGTTTGAAATGCAAAAGGAGAAAATAATATTTAACTATATAATGGAAACATAACATGAAGATATCAAGCGCTAACAGAATCAACTGCCTGATCTGCTAAGGAAACCAAGTATTTACAATGCAATGGTCTCGTCTTTGTTAAAGTTAGAGCTATTGGCATTGCAAATGTCATTTTTTTCATTTATTGTTTTTTTTTTAAACCGATAAATATATGGTATAGTCATTTACAATGGCAATAGGTAAGCATTAGAGAGTAGTAGAGAGTATTAGCAGTGATTAATAGTAGAGTGTGACATAAATAAAAGGCCTCACACTGCTGTCTCTGTCACACTGCTGTGTCTGTCACACTGCTGTGGCTCTCGCACTGCTGTGTCTCTCGCGCACTGCTGTGTCTCTCTCGCACTGCTGTGTCTCTCGCGCACTGCTGTGTCTCTCTCGCACTGCTGTGTCTCTCTCGCACTGCTGTGTCTCTCTCGCACTGCTGTGTCTCTCTCGCACTGCTGTCTCTCTCGCACTGCTGTCTCTCTCGCACTGCTGTCTCTCTCGCACTGCTGTCTCTCTCGCACTGCTGTCTCTCTCGCACTGCTGTCTCCGTCGCACTGCTGTCTCCGTCGCACTGCTGTCTCTCTCGCACTGCTGTCTCTCCCTAGAACACACACACTGCTGTCTCTCTCACACACACTGCTGTCTCTCTCACACACACACTACTGTTTCTCACACACACACTGCTGTCTTTCTTACACACAATGCGGTCTCTCACACTCCAGGCACAGCAAGCAACATCCAGACACACCGAACTATGAGAGACTTGCACCGGCATGCCAGACTCACCCACCTATCACACACCCCTCTAGACACACCCAACTACCACAGACCCATCTAGACACACTGCTGAGCCACAAAGTCACCGAAACACACTGACCTACCACATACCACTCCAGACACACCGACCTACCACAGACCCATATACCCACACTGCTGTGCCACAGACTCACAGACCTACCACAGACTCACCCAGACACACCAACCCATACAGACATCACCCCTACAATCACTACATGCAGCCAGTCACCCAGGCACGCCGTAGCCGAATCCACTCGCATAGTTCACAAACCCGCATCAACAATAACACAAACACACACACCTCTTCTGAGTGCACAGCTCCATGGATGGACAGACCCGCCCGCGTGTGTAACCCTAGCTTGAGCTCACCAGCGTGTGCGCCCACTGACAGCCCTCATGCACACACTAACGGGAGCACAGTGTCCTCACTGCACAATCGCACACACCAACGGTAGCACACTGTCCTGGTATACAGCTGTACACACTATTGTCACGTTTGTGTGCTTGTCAGTCGTGCACTGGTCCTTACCAGTCAATATTGTTCATATAAACTAAAAATATGTGATCTACTGGCCAATATTTCACAAAATGTATTTGCAAAGGTGTAGTACTGGGCAGTAATAATTGTGTTGTTTATATTAGCAGAGATATGGGGGGTTACTGGCTATTATTGTTCAAAATAAATGATAGAAGGTGAGGCCTTGTCGGTAATGTTCAAAGGAACACAGAGCAGATACAGCACAGGTCAGGAGTAACATGAGTCATGTGAGCAACTAATCAGTTACGTAAAGGCCAGGTCTGGTTGTTATTCACATGTTCTGCTTTACTGTAAAGCGCTCTGATGCCTCCGGCCCATGTTAGCGCTATATGAAATCACAAAAGTAAATAAAATCTTCAAATTAAAAACATAAAGAGCGCACAGGCCAGCATCGATCGCAGTAACACGAATAATTAAATTCACTGTACCGTATTGTTCTAGTTAGTGCTGTTGATATTGGTGGGGAGCAGTGACGGGGAGGCTGGGGGATGTTGTGGGGCAGGCTGGGTGATGTTGTGGGGCGGGCTGGGGATGGGCCAGGGGAGGGCCGCTGTCCCTGGGGAGGGAGAGGCTGCAGGAGGAGGGAGTGGGAGGGAGTGACGGAAGAGGCTAGCTGAGGATATGGGAGGAGAGCGCATTTCTCACATGGACTGGGGAACAGCCGGGGTCTGCCGAGGCCCAGAGACACACAGCACACACACACCACACCTTGCACACATGCTGACTTGTGCTTACACACACACTGACACTCACACACAACTTGCACACACCCTGACACTCTCCCATACACAACATGCTGACATACACACACCATAACTTGCACACCCATTAACACACATGCACACACTCATACTTCCACGCACACACAACTTGCACACACGCTAACACACATCATAACTTTTGCACACACTGACTCGTGCTTACAAGCAACCCGACACACACAACTTACGGACACACTCACAACTTGCACAGGCGACACTCACACCCACCACTTAATCACACACTGACACTCATGCATGCACCCATACTTGCACACTGGAACACTCATGCAAGTACCCACAACTTCACACACACTGACACACCTACATTTTGCACACACACGGACTCATGGTTGTACATACACATATACACACACAAACAGACACACCTACAGCTTGGCACAGCCAGGACTCTCACGTGCTGCTCAGAAAGATGGAGAAAAGGAGAAAACGAATGAAAAAAACAAAAAAGAACATGCTGGAGAGAGAGATAGAGACACGAAGAGGAATTCGGTGGAAGAACAGGGCACGAGTAGGAATCAAGACCAACCGCTTTAGTATTCAGCGAGCCCGGTATTCGGCAGAAAACTTTACAAATGTACAAATTAAGAGCGTTCCCACCGAGCCCCGACTTATCTCACACTCTCTGGACACCCTTCCCCATTCTCCTCACACAATTCAACGGTTCTTCCAGTAGAGCCACGCCAGGCTCTATGAATAAACAAATGTGCCCCCCAATGGCAATGGCGGGCCCACTCAGGACAGAGGTAGGGTCACGCTGCCCTGCTCCAGCAGCACTCCGGAACACATGGAGCCCCCTCCCCAGCCGGTATCGACTTACCGGGCTGCTCTCTGCTCTCCGGGACTCCGCTTTTCCTTGGACCCTCTCCTCCCCTGGAGGAACTCAGTTGGCTGCTCGTCTTCTTCGGAGACGGGGGCAGGCACCGACCCGGTGCCTTGGGCCCCTCTGCCTCTATTGGCCTGCGACCGCAGCACTCGCGGGGCTCCCCTCAGCGCATGGGAGCCCCGCTGCCGGACAGGTTGCTTCCCTAGACACCGGCTCACTTCTCCTAGGCAACCGGAGCGCGGGGTGGGCTCCTGTCGGCTTCCTGCTTTTTCTCTCGGGCTCTCATGGGCGCTGGGCTTCCCTCGGGGCAGCATAAGTCCCGCCCCACGCCAGGCACTCCACAGCCTTACTTCTGGTTTCGGCGTTCTTGGGGGCTCGGGCCGGCGACGGTGACACGGGGCAAATGAGGGGTGGGCTCCCTCTCGAGTCATAAGGTAAAGTGGGGTGGGCACCCGCTCAGAGTAGAGCCCAGTAGCAGCGGCAGCCAGGGAGCACACTGGCACGGACGGGAGGGGGAGAGCCCAGGAGAAAGGAGAGGAGTAGAAAGGTGAGATGAGGGGTGGGGGGAGAGGAGGAGACGAGGATGAGGTAAACACAAAGGAACTAAGCCCCGTCCTTTTCAGACTGGGGGGCGTGTTTTTCTTTCTCCCCTCTTCTCCATTGGCTGGAATGTAAACAACGGGCGTGTTTTTGACTGTTGTTTACCATTCCAGCCAATGGAGAAGAGGGTAGAACAAACCTAAAAAACACGCCCCCAATCCAAAAAGGACGGGGTTTAGATGGAGAGAATGACGTAACTGAGACCTCTTCTCCAATGGCTGGCCGCTGTTTAGGAGGCCAGCCAATGGAGAAGAGGGGCGGGGTTTACCCTCGCTACTCAGTCATTAAATCTCGCCAGCGAGTCTGCGCATGTGCGCAGCCTACGCTAGCCGAGACCTAAAAAATGACAGCATGTATAATAAAAAAAAATTATTTTGCAAGCTGTTTCCATCGTCTTCTTAAATTGTTTTGTGGCTTTATAAGAAAAATACCTGCATTAGACAGTGCTTATCAGTTTTCATTCCTTCCAAAATCCAAAATACACCGTATATAATTTAGAGTACAAAGAATATAGCAATTCACCTTCAAAAGCAGGTTTATGAAGATAAAATGTACTGCGCTAGTGAAATGGCTATGTCTCTATAACGAGATGAAAAAAGCATTGGCGGCCAAGCCACTAGATCTTGACTCTTGGACTTCTTGGATAGTCAATGGTTTTGGCCATGCTGTGCAGCATGGCAAAAAAAGGAATACAAAATAGCCTATGATGCAAATGCAACGTTGTTTTGTAGGAATGCGCATCACACACGCATGATACTATAAATTATGCCGGCACCTTTTGTCTTATTTAGCGCTCCAAGTTGGATAGGTAAATAAAAAATAAAATAATGTTCAAAAGCTTTTTTAAGAGTAGGTGAGGGAGGCAACAAGGGGAGGGGGACTAAAAAAAAAAAAAAGAATCACTTCTCAGACTGGGGCACACTACTGATGGCAAACTCAGTGCCCTACGTGGTAGGGCTGGAACACGTGTGGTGCTCTTTCAAACTAAAGCTCAAAGGTGCTAAAAAATAATAATGAGTTGGGAGCAGTGGCAGGTGAAGTAACCCAGTTGGCAGGGGTGGAGGGAGAAGCAACAAAGTGGGGAAAGTGGAAAACAAAAGGATGGAATCACACAAGGGAAAGAACAAGAGTGCAGGTAGGAGGAGAGAAACACTTGGACAAGAGAGAGCAAAGTGAGTAGAAAAAAGCACATAAGGAAGACAACTGGTAAACACATGTACTACAATGAAGTGCTTAAGAAAAAAGTAGCTCCTTAATAGCAAGTAGAGGACACAAAGAAGCCAGTCAATCAACGAGGTGGTAAAAAGGGTATGCTTCATGGGAAGAACAAACAAGATATACAGGCTAAATTAAGAGGAGCCATACAATAGAAAGAAAGCAAATAAGAGTGACAGTAAAGTCCGAGGCACATTGATATTAGTGAAATGCAAATAAGAAGCCCTACAGTCATGTGTACTTCAGATGTAACAAATTAACCAACAAATTCGACTGGGTCCATACGGAATATCCGAAGCTGCAATTTTCCTTCTTACCACAGTAAGTGTAGGGTCTCTACGCCCACCAGTCTGTCACGAGGACACGGTTAACACACAACCAAAGTCATTATTTAACAACGTAGGGCATTCTAGAAGCCTGGAGATGCATTCTTGGTTCACTTAAACTAACCCAATTGAAGTAACATACTTGAAATACCAGAAAAGTAAAGCCCAGTTCTGGACCCATCTGCAAGCCTTGCAGGCGAATAGATCTCACTCTAGCCTGCTTAACCGCCTAAAAAGAAGCATACTGGGACTTGTAGTCCAACCGAAAAATGCGAACTGTATAAACGGTCACCTTATAACATGGGCCAACAGACAGCTATTGTCACACCCCTGTCCCCCCATGTTTGCGTGGGCAGCACCTCTGACAGGTGACAGCCGCACGTCAGCCTCACCAAACTCCTATCGGCTCCGAGAGACAGCACGTCACACTCATCAAACTCCTATCGGCTCTAAGAAGCAGGACGTCACACTCACGAAACTCCTATCGGCTCCGAGAGGCAGCACGTCACAATCACCAAACTCCTATCGGCTCCGAGAGGCAGCGCAGGACAGAAACAAAGGTGGAGGAGTAGGAGCTCCCAAGGAGAGAGCCGTGGAGGTCGGCCTGAGACCGTGCGCATGAGGGGCTCCCCGCAACAGCAAAACCAGGAGGCGGTGGGAACTGGACTGGGAACCGCAGCTTCCAGGAGGGAGGAGCAGAGGCGGGCAGGAGGTGATGTGTCTCCAGAATGTACAGCCAACGTAAAGCCAGCCTGCTTACGTTCTAGATCCTGGCCGTGAGAAGTAGGAGTGTCCTGCAGACCAGATAAAACAAGCATTTGCAATGCAATAGGTCTCGCATTAGGAAAGTTTGAGCTATTGGTCTTGTAAATGACAATTTTTTTATTTACGTGTTGTTTTTGAAAATGGCTAAATTAATAGCTTTGTCATTTACAATGCCAATAGTTATAACTTTCGCAAATGTGACACCTATAGCATTTGTAATGCAACATGTTTTGTATGTACGTGACTTAGATGTATTGATACTACAAATAACAATGGCTTTTAATTTTTTTTAATAATTTATACTTAAATAAAAGTGATTGTAATTTATAATGGCAATAGCTTAAACTTTTGTAAATAACTTTTGTGAAGATTATGTTCAGTGTATTTTATTGTGACGAAAATCCAAGAACAGAAGTGACATTTGTAATAAAGCTTGAAACATTGAGAAAACATATTTGAACCAGTGATGCTGTGGTGGTGCTGAGTGATGCTGTGGTTGCACTGAGTGATGCTGTGGTTGCACTGAGTGATGCAGTGGTTGCGCTGAGTGATGCAGTGGTTGCGCTGAGTGATGCAGTGGTTGCGCTGAGTGATGCAGTGGTTGCGCTGAGTGATGCAGTGGTTGCGCTGAGTGATGCAGTGGTTGCGCTGAGTGATGCTGTGGTTGCGCTGAGTGGTGCTGTGGTTGCGCTGAGTGGTGCTGTGGTTGCGCTGAGTGGTGCTGTGGTTGCGCTGAGTGGTGCTGTGGTTGCGCTGAGTGGTGCTGTGGTTGCGCTGAGTGGTGCTGTGGTTGCGCCGAGTGGTGCTGTGGTTGCGCCGAGTGGTGCTGTGGTTACGCCAAGTGGTGCTGTGGTTACGCCAAGTGGTGCTGTGGTTACGCCAAGTGGTGCTGTGGTTACGCCAAGTGGTGCTGTGGTTACGCCAAGTGGTGCTGTGGTTACGCCAAGTGGTGCTGTGGTTACGCCGAGTGGTGCTGTGGTTACGCTGAGTGGTGCTGTGGTTACGCTGAGTGGTGGTGGTGTGGTGGTGGTGGTGCTGAGTGGTGCAGTGGTGGTGCTGAGTGATGCTGTGGTGGTGCTGTGGTCGTGGTGCTGTGGTCGTGCTGCTGAGTGGTGCTGTGGTGGTGCTGTGGTGGTGCTGTGGTAGTGCTGAGTGATAATGTGGTGGTGCTGAGTGATAATGTGGTGGTGCTGAGTGGTGCTGTGGTGGTGCTGAGTGGTGCTGTGGTGGTGCTGAGTGATAATGTGGTGGTGCTGAGTGATAATGTGGTGGTGCTGAGTGATAATGTGGTGGTGCTGAGTGGTGCTGCTGCTGAGTGGTGCTGTGGTGGTGCTGAGTGGTGCTGTGGTGGTGCTGAATGATAATGTGGTGGTGCTGAGTGATAATGTGGTGGTGCTGAGTGGTGCTGTGGTGGTGTTGAGCGGTGCTGCTGAGTGGTGCTGTGGTGGTGGTGCTGAGTGGTGCTGTGGTGGTGCTGCTGAGTGGTGCTGTGGTGGTGCTGAGTGGTGCTGTGGTGGTGATGAGTGATAATGTGGTGGTGCTGAGTGGTGCTGTGGTGGTGCTGACTGATAATGTGGTGGTGCTGAGTGATAATGTGGTGGTGCTGAGTGATAATGTGGTGGAGCTGAGTGACAATGTGGTGGAGCTGAGTGACAATGTGGTGGAGCTGAGTGACAATGTGGTGGAGCTGAGTGACAATGTGGTGGAGCTGAGTGACAATGTGGTGGTGCTGAGTGATGCTGGGGTAGCGCTGAGTGATGCTGGGGTAGCGCTGAGTGATGTGGTGATGCAGAGGGCAGAAAGGCACAAAAAACGAGTCTAACAGAGGGCAGAAGGGCACAAAAACAAGGGAAAAACGAGTCTAACAGAGGGCAGAAGGGCACAAAAAACGAGTCTAACAGAGGGCAGAAAGTGGATAGAAAGAGGGCAGAAACGAATGTCCCGTACTAGCAGATTACATGTAAGGTAGAGGATAGCAACACAATGAATGGATATTAAAGAATTAATTGAGATAGGAGTCAGATACTCAGTCAGAGGGGACCCTCTGTAAACCAACGCTGGACACAGGTACTTTACTGTAAAGAGGGCTCCGCACCAAGAGGAGTCGTTGCATCTGGGGCGCTCACCGAAAGCGCACAAAGTCGGTAGTCCTATAGGAGTGGATGGAAATTGCAGGCTGCTTGTTCTCAATCCCTTTGTGTTGATTGTGTCTCTGTTGCGCTCTCTCATATGTGTTGCCCTGAGTAGCCACCAAGGTTTCCCTCATTTCAGGACTGGTCCATGTGGCCAGGGCATGCTCAACGCCGCACAGGAGATATTAAGCCAAGGACAGAACAAACAACAAATGGCTTTGCCTTTAAAATGACCATCAATCACTATCTTTGCCACAAACCGCTGGTGGGTGACTTTTTTTGTCCTCTGTCCCTAAACCTGTGCTCCAGCACCTCTTTATGAGGGGCAAGACAACTGCCTGTAAGACGTACATCACAGAACTTGAGGCCAAGGCCGATCCCCTGATCTGTTATAAACCTTTTAAAGAGGGCCTGAGGCCCGGGACGGGTCTTTGGCAGTGAGGGGTGGACCTAACCCAGATTTATACATTATTGTACGAGTTTGAAAAAAAGCACATTTAAAGTGAAGAAGTGGACAAAGATTGGGCGGAAGCCTGTTTCACGTGACAGGTTATCCGCCAAAGAGGTAATGGCAATTTGGCAAACGCCACCAGCCTCATGAAATAAACGTTGATTCCGTCCAATTAAAACCCCGGGTCACTTGGGCATGAAATGTCTTTGCATCCCCAAAAAACCGAAAAGCTTTAGCGGGATATCGAGCCTTCTGGAGGGCTTTTTCATTTTTTGTGCTCCCTCTGCAGTCTTCGGACGTATTGATGTATCCCTTCTACGCAGCACTATTGATGAGACAATGGTACCATTGTCTATAACGATGGAGTAATAATCTGCCTTATGACATTCAATCAACATGCAGCATACCCACTGCGGGCATATTACATAACTGGTTGGATGCCTTGCATTATACATAACTGTTTTGGTGTTCACGTGACTGTTTCCTGCCCTTAAGTGTCCCAATGCACCAACAAACTACTATCTACGGTGGCTGCTTGTTTTCTAGCGCATGCGCTGTCCCTGGATCTGCGGCTAGTGCCCACATCCGGGCCGGGGAGGAGACGGGAGTGGGGGCGCGAGGGCTGCTCGCGCATGCGCTGTCCCTGACTCTGCCGCCGTAATTAAGGGAGTCGTGCAGCCGCCACCGGCGCTCCAGAAATTATTGTCCCCAACAGCAGTGAGGAGCGGCTATCGTAAGCAGGTAAGAGGGAGGCCCCGTGGGGGCCTGTGCAGGAGCGGACTCCCATAGACGCGAACTCCACCCTCCCTCCACGTGTGTGTGTGTGTGTGTGCAAAAGCGTGTGTGTGTGTGTGCATGCGTGAGTGTGGCTGTTGCGTGTGTATGTGTGTGTGCCTGCCTGCCTGCCTGCGTGTGTGTGTATGTGTGTGTGTTTTCGCACTTCAGGGAATCGGAGGCAGGAGAAGTGCACGGCGCCGGCCTGGACGTGCGCGTCCACAGACACCAATCGCCGCGCGTGCCCGACCCCTTTCTCAGATTCCCAGGAGGCGGACAACATTAGATACTTCGCTGGACGCAATGCTTCGCATTGCTTTCTCCAGCTCGACCTAAAAAATGACTTTGGTATGGAAGCGACTGCAGCGCATGGGCAAGCGGGCCTCCAAGTTCCAGTTTGTGGGCTCCTACCAGGAGCTGATGCTGGAGTGCAACAAGAAATGTTAAGTCTCGGGTCTGGTAGTCGTGGGGGAGGGGGTATATCTGTATGGAAGAATGTGAAGTTAAAGCGAACTGTGGGCAATGATCAGTGCTATCGACGTGAAATGAAAATGCTTTGGTTTGTGGGTTTGTGTTGGCATGTAGCGCCTGAGTGCATGTAGCGCCTGGGTGGCCCTGAGTGGTGTAATCACAGGGGTTGTACGCATGAAAGTGAAACGGACAGGAGTTGTGCGCGTGGCTGTACGCGCAAAAGTGAAACTGCATGCTGGCTTGCCTGTGGGAAGCGGTACAGGAGATGTGCGTGTGGCTGTACGTGCGCGTCCACAGACCACAATCGCAAAAGCCCTGCGCGTGGCCCGGTCTGTACCCACTTGAGAGGAAAGTCGGTAACAATAGATCTCACTGGCGATAGCGCTTTCGCGCTGCATCGCCAGGCAAGACCTAGAAAGACCACACTCATAAAGCATCATGAACTTTAACAATTCAAGAACCCTCTGGTGTGCCACAAACATTCGTTATGAGGTGCCATTAATTCCCAGCTCATAAAGTACTCGGGGGAACTGCATGAAGAGCTATGAAGAAACCCACAACGAAGGTAATGTACCCATCTGTAACCACCGATTTGCAGTTTATGTTCTAATTTCACATATGGGGTGTGCACTCCCCACTATCTCATACGCGGCTCAGAAAAATCCAGTTTGATCCTGGCTACACTGACCAATTTCGGTTTTGTTTTCAAGGTATAACTAGATGGAAACACTGATCTAATGCCCACAATGTACTGGCACACTGTCTTTACCATAGATTTATTTTTTGTTTCTGAACAGTGTGCAAAGATATTTTATGTGCTTTCCATGCCATTGAAAGATTGCCTGCGGTCATTGTAGGTTCCCATGCTGGATATGAATTGGAAAGACATTTTTCCCATTCCAATAATGTGATGGTGGGTGTGGTACACGCAATGAGGGAAAAGGTATCAAGCAATGTAAAATCAACTAGTCTGCCATCTGGTATGGATATCCACATGGTACATTTTAGGTAAAGTGTGCACTGAAGACCATCAAGCTGCCTTACAAATTTCAGCTAGTGATATTTTACTTACAAGAATGCTTTAGTGGCATTGTTATGTGTCAACCGTGGAAGATGTGTAGCTGTTAAGTGTGTTTCCAGATGTGCAGAATGTCTAAATGCAACAGCCAATCCACCTGGCCAACCCTGATTTGGACATAAGATTTTGAGGGTAAAGAATGCAGGGTCCATGGAGAGGATCAACACAATCTCTAAATGGGTAAAGAGGCAACACAGGAACCAAGTAGATGGGATGGAGGCTGCACAGGGACCAAGGTGGGGTGGGAGAAGGCATCACAATGATAAAGGAAGTAAGGGGCATCGTAGTTCCAAGGGGTTAGGAGGGCAGTGCGTTGTTCAAGTGGGGTCAGGGGAAAACGCAGGGGCACATTGCATAGAGTAACATAGGCAGATAGGGCAGAGAGAAAAGCGTGGGCCAGAGAGTTGAGAATATGGTAGATCACAGCGTGGCCTCCAGGGTTTTTAAAAATCTAAATTGGCCTTCAATGGCATGGAAAAGGGCTCACCCAGAATTGGGGGAGCGACAACCTTTTAAAACTCCACACCCTCTGATTGGCTCTCTGTCCATCAGCGTTTCATTGTCTCTGACCGGACATCAAGGAGCCTTCAATTCTGAATTTTTAAGCCCCTCCACGTCCTAAAGTAAGACATGACTACTAGGCCTCACTATCCCGAGAATCAAGTGCCTAAGAGGAGGCTCTTAGCTGTCGAATTTGGAGTGCAACTGTACTGAGGCCCTCGGATAAGCCCGATAGCCCCCCAAAAGTATGTTAAAAATATGAAATGCAGATATCCTTGACAGCAACTAGAGAGGATGCAGGAATATCATGCCTTTGCATATAGTTTGCAAATGAAACTTCCGCGACAAAGACAACAAATAACAAACTGCATCAAACAGTGTTTATGCTTTCAATAACTTTACTCTTTTCGTGTATTATAAGGATACATTTTCTTAATTATTTATTTATTTATTATACCCTTTCTCTGCCCTCTGACAGTCTCTTTAAGCTATTTTTAGCGTGATTCTTGCTGTTTCGGTAGAGGGGGCACTCATTTTGGAGTTTTTGGTTTGACTTGCACTTTTTTCGAGCGTCTTTCCAGGGGTGAGAATTGCATGCTTGTTTTTGTATTTAGACGTGGCAATACGGCACACTAGGACCATCGGGTGGTGACCACACGTAAAACATGCAAGACGCATCTTCCAAACTATGGCCTTCCTGCAAACACACCATGCATTTCGCACCCTTTTGCTATATATGGGTGCTCAACTGTATCTTCATCCATTTGCCCATCCCTGCTGATGCTGGGAAGAGACATGGACAGGGTTGAGGGGTGATAGGTCGATGCAGGGAAAAGGGATAGAGGGACAAGAGAAGAAGGGGATGCAGGCAAACGGACGGGGAAAGGGATTAGAGCACCATCCAGCTCTAGCCATACCTGCACAGTGAGCTGCTGTATGCATGTAACAAGGTTTCAGCATCACTTCCAGCCAGAGCAAGTCCCGCATTTAAGCTTCGCTTGACTACCAGCACAAGGTAAAGAAAGCAATTTTTCGTGGATCAATATGCCTTTGATTGCTCTGAATAGATGCATGCAGTGCAATGGACCCGCCTTTTCGGTTCGAGGTCTACCAGACAGTGCAGCTGTCTGGTTTGCTAACGACTTCTTGGGGACATTCTGAAAGCTTCCCTGGACATGTATTATGCCCATTGTTTACTAATGGATTTGTGTTTTTTAACTTACAGTTGCTTGCTTTCTATTTGCTAGCTCTATTTGATTTACGATGTTCAGCTTGAATGTGTACCTCCAATGGAGCATAGTCTATTTACTGTATTCTTCCACAAGTGCTAGCTTTCTGTAAATGGGCCTTTAAATCTTTTTCTTATCTTGTTACCTTTGCAGAGAATTCAAAGACAGAGGTCAAATGTCAGGCTCTGTCTTCTGAGGGAGCTTGGTGTTTACTTTTCTTTCTCGGACTTCAAAGCGGGAGGATTTATGTGACAATCTTGCTGTGAAAGGAAAGGCTTTTTTCTAGCACACAAAAAAATTCAATGACTGTAAATGAACTGTGCATATATTTGAGAACATATAAGGATTAGGAAAGCACAAACGAAGCACTTTTTTTTTAATTCTGAAGTGAGGTGGAAACAAATATTTTAGTAGGGTCAAAACCAATCAATACACTAGGTGATAACAGTATAGCGCATAAATGATGTGTGAAAATATTATCAGTAAACTGTACATTTGTGGAATTGTAATGGTCATTTCAATTGAGAAGTGCGCTACCACACCATGCATACTCCACACTACACCACTCTACAGCACGCCACTCCTCTACACTCTATGACACTCCACCGACTCGAAGACACTATGGCACACCACTTCACTCTATGACACACCACTACACTCTACTCTATGAAATGACACTCTAGGCCACAACACTCATGATATTTTACTACACTCTACACTACAACACTCTACGCTACAACACTCTACTCTACAACACTCTACTCTACAACACTCTACTCTACAACACTCTACTCTACAACACTCTACTCTACAACACTCTACTCTACAACACTCTACTCTACAACACTCTACACTGCTCCATGCCAATCTACGACACTCCACTCAATAAAATGACACCGTACGACACTCACTTCAAGACACAACATTCCACTCCACGATTTTCTCCTCTATGCCACTAACTTTTAGTCATGCTTAACAGCAGCCATGCTGGTGTACAAAATGGCTAAAACACATTGGCAAAGCCAATAGCTCTTGCATAGGGAAGACCTACTGGCAAAACCAATGCTTGTTGACAGTTTAAGAACTTTTGATAGAATGTAAAATATTTTGTCATGAATCCACATGTTATTTGCTACCAAGAAGTCCACTTCTTCAAAGGAACACAACAACAGTTGCAGCAAAATGGTGCTGAAGCGTCACTATGCCAAACCATGGAAACTACTTTCAGGACTGAGGTCACATTAGTGCTTGCATCGGTTAAAGGGCCTGTCTATACACTAGGTTGAAACTAAGTTTCATGCCCATAAGAGCAAATCCTGGCGGATTCAGTTTTTTAAGACTACAATTATGTTCCCGCAAAGTAGAAGGAAGGGTTTATAAAGGTACCCTTAATGTACATGATAGGACACTTATTTAAGTCTCGCCAGAGATAGCACATGCACTGATGTTTGCAAAACATTTTCTTTGCTTACAGGAGGTTTAGAGGGCGCCCATTGCTTAACATTTGTAGGCTTCAATGTCACGTTCACCCCCTTGCTTCTCTTTGAACTGCACATGCTGGCTTCATTTCCTCCTTGTGTTTGTCCCTCCCATGATGAATGGCTACAAGTTCTACACTCTTGCTCATTGTCCTGCTACTATCCGTGCTTTCAGAACTTTTTTCTTTTAGTTGTAGCACTCCTTAAGAGCGCGGGTATCTGCAAGCTGTCTCCTCTTCATCCCACTCAGTGTTACTGCTTGCCCCCTCCCTCATCCTATGTTGATGCTTGCTTTCCCGTCCCACGCACCACCTCCTGTGTTGTTTGTTTGATCCATTACTGAGTTGTCGCTTGCACCGCACCGCCGCGTGGTTATTGCTTGCACCGCCCTCCCACATTGCTGTTGCTTGCCCAGTCCCTACAGCCCCCTCCCGCGCAGCTGCTGGGTGGCCCGTCCCTCCCGCGCAGCTGCTGGGTGGCCCGCCCCTCCCTCCCTCGCTGCTGCTGCTGCTGCTGCTGCTGCTGCTGCTGCTGCTGCTGCTGCTGCTGCTGCTGCTGCTGCTGCTGCTGCTGCTGCTGCTGCTGCTGCTGCTGCTGCTGCTGCTGCTGCTGCTGCTGCTGCTGCTGCTGCTGCTGCTGCTGCTGCTGCTGCTGGGTGGCCCGCCTGTCCCTCCCTCCCGCGCAGCTGCTGGGTGGCCCGTCCGTCCCGTCCGTCCCTCCCTCGCTGCTGGGTGGCCCGTCCGTCCGTCCGGCGCAGCTGCTGGGTGGGTGGCCCGTCCGTCCGTCCCGCGCAGCTGCTGGGTGGCCCGCCCCTCCCCGCGCAGCTGCTGGGTGGCCCGCCCGTCCCTCCCGCGCAGCTGCTGGGTGGCCCGCCCGTCCCTCCCGCGCAGCTGCTGGGTGGCCCGCCCGCCCCTCCCTCCCTCCGTCCCTCCCTCCCTCCCTCCCTCCCGCGCAGCTGCTGGGTGGCCCGCCCGCCCGTCCCTCCCGCGCAGCTGCTGGGTGGCCGGCCCGTCCGTCCGTCCGTCCGTCCGTCCGTCCGTCCCGCGCAGCTGCTGGGTGGGTGGCCCGCCCGTCCGTCCGTCCGTCCGTCCCGCGCAGCTGCTGGGTGGCCCGCCCGTCCCTCCCGCGCAGCTGCTGGGTGGCCCGCCCGCCCGTCCCTCCCGCGCAGCTGCTGGGTGGCCCGCCCGCCCGTCCCTCCCGCGCAGCTGCTGGGTGGCCCGCCCGCCCGTCCCTCCCGCGCAGCTGCTGGGTGGCCCGCCCGTCCGTCCGTCCCTCCCGCGCAGCTGCTGGGTGGCCCGCCGGCCCGCCGGCCCGTCCCTCCCTCCCTCCCTCCCTCCCTCCCGCGCAGCTGCTGGGTGGCCCGCCCGCCCGTCCCTCCCGCGCAGCTGCTGGGTGGCTGGGTGGCCGGCCGGCCGGCCGGCCCGCCCGCCCGTCCCTCCCTCCCTCCCTCCCTCCCTCCCTCCCTCCCTCCCTCCCTCCCGCGCAGCTGCTGGGTGGCCCGCCCGCCCGTCCGTCCCTCCCTCCCTCCCTCCCTCCCTCCCTCCCTCCCTCCCTCCCTCCCTCCCGCGCAGCTGCTGGGTGGCCCGCCCGCCCGTCCCTCCGTCCCTCCCTCCCTCCCTCCCTCCCTCCCTCCCTCCCTCCCTCCCTCCCTCCCTCCCGCGCAGCTGCTGGGTGGCCCGCCCGCCCGCCCGCCCGTCCCTCCCTCCCTCCCTCCCTCCCTCCCGCGCAGCTGCTGGGTGGCCCGCCCGCCCGTCCCTCCCTCCCTCCCTCCCTCCCTCCCTCCCGCGCAGCTGCTGGGTGGCCCGCCCCTCCCTCCCACGCAGCTGCTGGGTGGCCGGCCGGCCGGCCCGCCCGCCCGTCCGTCCGTCCGTCCCTCCCGCGCAGCTGCTGGGTGGCCCGCCCGCCCGTCCGTCCGTCCGTCCGTCCGTCCCTCCCGCGCAGCTGCTGGGTGGCCCGCCCGTCCGTCCGTCCGTCCCTCCCGCGCAGCTGCTGGGTGGCCCGCCCGCCCGTCCCTCCCGCGCAGCTGCTGGGTGGCCCGCCCGCCCGTCCCTCCCTCCCGCGCAGCTGCTGGGTGGCCCGCCCGCCCGTCCCTCCCTCCCGCGCAGCTGCTGGGTGGCCCGCCCGCCCGCCAGTCCCTCCCTCCCGCGCAGCTGCTAGGTGGCCGGCCGGCCCGCCCGTCCCTCCCGCGCAGCTGCTGGGTGGCCGGCCCGCCCGCCCGTCCCTCCCGCGCAGCTGCTGGGTGGCCGGCCGGCCCGCCCGTCCCTCCCGCGCAGCTGCTGGGTGGCCCGCCCGCCCCTCCCGCGCAGCTGCTGGGTGGCCGGCCGGCCGGCCCGCCCCTCCCGCGCAGCTGCTGGGTGGCCGGCCGGCCGGCCCGCCCCTCCCGCGCAGCTGCTGGGTGGCCGGCCCGCCCGCCCCTCCCGCGCAGCTGCTGGGTGGCCCGCCCGCCCGCCCGTCTGGCCCGCCCGCCCGCCCGCCCGCCCGTCCGTCCCTCCCTCCCTCCCTCCCTCCCTCCCTCCCTCCCTCCCGCAGCTGCTGGGTGGGTGGCCGGCCCGCCCGCCCGCCCGTCCGTCCCTCCGTCCGTCCGTCCCTCCCTCCCTCCCTCCCTCCGTCCCTCCCCTCCCGCGCAGCTGCTGGGTGGCCCGCCCGCCCGCCCGTCCCTCCCGCGCAGCTGCTGGGTGGCCCGCCCGCCCGTCCCTCCCGCGCAGCTGCTGGGTGGCCCGCCCGCGCAGCTGCTGGGTGGCCCGCCCGCCCGCCCCTCCCGCGCAGCTGCTGGGTGTCCCTAATGCATTGTTGTTGTTGGGTGGCCCTCCCGCATTGTTGTTGGTGGGTGGCCCTCCCGCATTGTTGTTGGTGGGTGGCCCTCCCGCATTGTTGTTGGTGGGTGGCCCTCCCGCATTGTTGTTGTAGTTGGGTGCCTGGCCCCTACTGCGTTGTTGTTCTCCCACGTTGTCTCGTCCCTCCCGCGTTGTTGGTTGTGCTCGCCCCGCCCCTCCCGCGTTGGTGGTGGTGGCGGCAGTGGTGGTGGTGGTGGTGGTGGTGGTGGTGGTGGTGGTGGTGGTGATGGTGGTGATGGTGGTGGTGGTGGCGGCGGCGGGTGTCCCTGCAGTGTTGCTGTTGGTAGGTGTCCCTCCTGCAGTGTTGCTGCTGGTGGGTGTCCCTCCTACAGTGCTTTTTTTGGGTGCCCCTCCCGCATTGTTGTGGTTGTTGGGTGGCCCTCTCGCATTTTTGTTGGTGGGTGCCCCTCTAGCATTTTTGTTGTAGTTGGGTGCCCGGCCCCTACTGTGTTGTTCTCCCAAGTTATCCCGTCCCTCCCACGTTGTTGGTGGTGGCGGCGTTGGTGGCGGGTGTCCCTCCTGCAGTGCTTTTTGGGGGGGGGGGGGGGGGGGTGGTGTTGTTGCTGTTGCTGCTCGCCCACCCGGGTTGTTGTTGCTGCTGCTCGCCCCGCCCGCCCGGGTTGTTGCTCGCCCCGCCCGCCCGGGTTGTTGTTGTTGCTCGCCCCTCCCGCCGGGTTGTTGTTGCTCGCCCCTCCCGCCCGGGTTGTTGTTGTTGCTCGCCCCTCCCGCCCGGGTTGTTGTTGTTGCTCGCCCCTCCCGCCCGGGTTGTTGTTGTTGTTGCTCGCCCCTCCCGCCCGGGTTGTTGCTCACCCCTCCCGCCCGGGTTGTTGTTGTTGCTCGCCCCTCCCGCCCGGGTTGTTGTTGTTGTTTTTGCTGCTGCTGCTGCTCGCCCCGCCCACGGGGCAGGTTGTTGTTGATGCTCGCCCCGCCCGCGGGGGTCATTGTTGCTTGCCTGGCCCGCGCGAGTCGTTGTTGCTCAGAGCCATCCCTCCCGAGTTGTTGGTGTTGCTCAGACCCGTCCTTTCCGAGTTGTTGGTGTTGTTCAGACCCGTAACCCCGAGTTGTTGGTGTTGCTCAGACCCGTCCCTCCCGAGTTGTTGCTCAGACCCGTCCCTCACGCCTTGTTGTTGCCCCCATAATGGCATGCTCCGTCATCCAGGGTTACAGCCTGGGAATGCATTGGTGCAGATCAGCAGCAAACAGCACAGAGGCAGCTGCTGCCGTCGTATGTTGTCTTAGTGTAGAGTGAGGTGAATTCTGTACTGCAACTGTAAGTACTTTATACAGGAGTCCCAGAAACGTCAAGTGGTGCCCATACTCCAAAGTTGCTCCGGGGCCTGTTGAATAGACTGAATGTGAAATACAAAGGCACTTTACAAAGCATAACATATAAAGTGAGCAACGGAACGTGGAGTGCATTAGAAAACTGACTTGAGCTGCCATTGAGGGTATGTGGATACTTTAAGTATGCATGCTGCACATCCGGGTGTCCAATGTGAGTCCAGAAGGGCTCGATTCATGCCAGTTCTTCAGGATAATCACGGACTGTGTAAATAACTGTGGGCACATTTATTTTATTTGGAAATCCTGAAACGAGCCTTCGAGCCGTTGGCAGTGTAAATGGCAAGGCTTTCTATAAAAAATACAAAGGCATTGTTCATTTACAATATCCCGCAAAAGTAACACCCATTGCATTGCAGAGCACGATGTCTGTGAAGCGGGCACCGCGCTCAATATTAAAGTTTAAAAAAACAGAAAGAGCACGTTGTCCCTGAATCGGGCACTGCACTCATTATAAAACATTTAAAAAATAAATAAACAGAGCGCAGTGTCCCTGAAGCGGGAGCCGTGCTCAACATCAAAGTTTTAAAAATAAAATTTTTACTGAGCGCGGTGTCCCCAAAGTGGGAGCTGCGTTCAGCATGCAAATATTTTTAAAAAGCAGCCGCCATTGTCCCCATCAGTGTCAATAATCAAAATAGTGCTCACCCAATTATAATGCAGACCGTGTAACAAGCCAAGTAAAAGGTCCAGTCCTTATGGGGGGGTACCAAATGCAGACAAGGCGGTACCAAGGAGGGACTAACAAGTCTATTTATGAATCAAGCCAGCATTTAAAAAGGACAATGACACAAGCCAATGACAAATATGGGCAGAGAGTGGGCGGGGCTTCTACAGCATACTTTATTACAGCATGCCAAACAGAGCGAGCAGCGCATGCGCACTGACGCTAGGCTCGACCTAAAAAAGCACATAAAGTGTATGAAGCAAAGTTAAGGAAATGGACACAGTAACAGAATGTGAAGTGAATTTGGCTAAACAGCTGGAATGGATGATGGCAGTTGGCAGCAAAGGACAGCAATGGTAGTGAGAGATGTTCAAGAGATGGGACATGAGATTAGGTGTGTTCACATGGAAAAGCCCATTAGAGTGGAAAGAAGGGAGGGGGAAAGAGTGGTGCGGAAGGAGCGTTGACAACAGAGGAAGTGAAGGCCAGGCATGATACAATACTGTTAAAAAGTATGAATACTGTAAAAAAAAAAAAAAAAGATTTTCTCCTCAATATGCTGTGCAAAACAGGTCAGAGAGTACCATCACATTTTATTTCACCGACAGCAGATAAAACTGAGGCAGCCCTGG
Organism: Lissotriton vulgaris; assembly: GCF_964263255.1. Lineage (NCBI taxonomy): Eukaryota > Metazoa > Chordata > Amphibia > Caudata > Salamandridae > Lissotriton > Lissotriton vulgaris. The sequence continues at coordinate 739,627,448 of NC_141685.1, read as the reverse complement.
GCGGTAGACTGGCGCTTTGGTTTCAAATCACTAAAATGTAGGTCCCATTTCACACCTGCTGGTCCAGATACTGGCCCCGTGACTTCTTCCAACAGAAAGAGAGGTAACTTGAGGCGCCCAGGATCAAGGCTGCAGAATGAAATCCAGAGTTGTCTATCCGCCTTAAGGAAGGGCTAAGGTACTGCAGAGGAAATAATATAAAGGGTGCCTAAGCCTGGATAGAAGGGACCCTGCCTACTCACAGATCCACACATTAAGCAATAGGGGCTACATAATCGACTTTGAACCCCGGAGGCCGTGTTCCAATCCTGGCTTGGCACTATAACAAATACTTTCTCTGTAAAACACTCTGCACTATATCATATATAGCAAACATTTAAAAAAAAGCCCCTCCTAGAAGATTTTCAAAGTCTTCTAAGGCCAGGTTGCACAACTTTGTTAGTCAAGCTACCAGTACTACGGATTACTGTATAGAGGAAGTCAAGTTTTGACTCCACCTCGTGGCTCTTCCCCCCCCCCCCCACCCTACATTTCCCGCCTTTTATCTCACATCTGAATGCTCATTTTCATCTTTGCCCCCTCCCCCTCTTCATTATCCTGTTTGCTTCCTCTTCCTTTCTCCCCGTACTGCGTTTCTCTCACTCTAGCTCAGGGACAAAGTCTGAGGACAAAAGATTCATTCCTGGTCCCCATAAATGAGTGGCAGTGCCCAGCAGTGGCAAATACCGACACAACGTAAGCACAGGAACGACATACACTGGTCATGGTCGAAGGCAGCAAAAATTACAGATTAGAAGGTTTAAGATATGAATGTCTCCATTTCCTTTGCGAGCCTTTCCTGTTCTTCCTCAAAATTGGGGCACGGCCCAAATATTTCACGTCCAAACATTGCCTGAGATAAACAGGTGAACATATTACACAAACTATTTCTCTCTCTGCCTAGATCTTTGTGAATTGACTAAAACGCCCGCCTACAGGCAGTATTTCCTGACTGGGCTATTTTAGGACACGTGTTTATCAGTCGGCAGAGCCCGCGCACAATAATGGATGATCTTTCCATATTACATAATCTTGCAATTTGAACAGTGTTACCGGGCACGAGCAAAACCAAGAAATGACCTAGCCAAGGACAACAGGACCGCTAAATTCCGTAAAAAGGCATTTGACCATTGTATGGGGCGCAAAACTCCTTCCTGACTAGGAAACACGCGATCGATCCTATAACATTAATCCAATCCAGGGAAATGTTATACTATCCTCCAAACTCCACATGCCAAGGACTACATAACAGTCTAAACAGTCTTCGCCATTTAAAAATAAAAAAAAAAATCCTCTACTAGTAAAAAAAAAAAAAGTTTACCACCATCACAAACTTCCTTTTCCCATGTCAAATTCTGGCCACATATCCAATTTCAAAATGTGGTAACAATTTATAACTATTACTAGAATTATTTGTACAGAAATCAAAAGGAAGTTTTTGTTAAAAAAAAATGAAAAAAAAGCCTGCGTTTGCAACTTATTCTGTGCCTATGAAGATACCGGAACCTGCAAACGTCGGTAAGGATGAGGGGAAGAGCTGCAGCAAGTCCGGTAAAAAAAAACCTTTACCAAAACAATGAAATGTAGTTATTTTAGGTACCCAAAGGGAAGATAAGCTAAGAAAGATGTGGGATTTTGGAGGGAGGGTGAGAGAAGCAGATACTGTAAATAGATGAGATTGTAGCCGGTCAATGTTTATATAAAAATAAACATGTTTAGAAAGGGTTAGTCCTCCCCACCTCACCATCCCTGAGGAGAAACAAGCATTGGCAAAGCCAACAGATGTCGCCTACAAGAGCTATTGTCTTTGTCAATGTCTTTTAGCCCTGTTGTTGTACAGCAGCACAATGGGAAACGGCCACTACAACGCGGCTGTTTCCACGAATACATTAACCACGCATGCATTACAACGCATGCGTGGTTACCACGAAAGCCTTTGCCACGCATACCTTTACTACGAGGTATGTAGTAAAGCCATATGTGGTAAAGGTTCAAATTAAAAAAGGGGGGTTTGGGGGGGGGGGTCGCCCCCCCCACCCCCCCAAAAAAAACCTCACCTGAAATCACGTCAGAATGTGCAGACAATCTACTAGACCAGAGTCGAAGACGGAAACTGCTTGGGAATCCGACCTTGCCTTTGATCTACCCTTTCCTCTCTGGGACAGGATTTGGTCTAAGCTGCATAAATCCTCTAGGGCTGCTCAGAATACCCAAACCTTGTACTTTATTTATAACAGAATCCTTTTTACCCCGCTTACTCTATCACATTTTTCCTCTGATACTCCTACTTGTTGGTCCTGCCCATGTCCCTCAGCAGACCTGAAACATATGCTGTTTGACTGCCCCCCTATATCTAGGTTTTGGAACTCAGTTTGGATCCAATTGCAAAAGATTTTTCATTTCCTCATCCCTTTTTCTCCCGCTGATGTCTTTTTGGGCTCCCTCTCCCCCCATCTACCCCAATCTCCTCACCAGTACCAACTCCTGAATCTCTTCATAGCAGTAGCATTTCATACTATCACTTCTAATTGGAAAGATGCCACAAACGTTTCCTACAACGCTTGGTGGAATGCAGTCTGTTTCCATCATAGGCTGGACACTAACTTTGTTTCCCCTATTTCCTTGGTAATCAAACGAGACCTCCTTTGGCTACCATTAGTTACATACCTGTCTTCCTCTGCCCCATCACGACCTTCCCTCTCTCCCGACGTAGTTGAAGTACGCAAACCTCCATGAATCCTCCCCCCTTTTGCCTTTTTACTGCCTTGCTTGTATTTTGCATTATATATTTCGCTTGTTATTTTTGACTACTGCTTTACAGTTTTTCATGCTCATTGATGCTTCACTCATATGCCTCCTCAAATTATTGCTTGTATTTTTTCCCTTAATCAATTAATTGCTGTATTTTACTCCGATGCATTTCAATGCTATATCCATTGCTCTGTTCTTTCCTCCCCTCCCCCACTTCTTTCCTTTTCTTCAATAAAATTCAAACTTAAAAAAAAAAATAATGTGCAGACAATCGGCGTCGTTTAAGAGGAAACTTAAAGAAACTTCTGCTTCCTCGTAACGACGTACGACGTCACCACGGAAGAATACGAGGAAAAGGTTATGCGTTGAAATTCCATTCCGCTGTAACGCATGCGTGGTAAAGGCATGCGTTGCAATGGAATGCGTTGTAAGAACATACAACCCAGCACAACACCATGGAGCAGGAGGGTAAGTGCCTGAAGGAGCGGAAGGGTGAGTGCGTGAAGGGGGGGAACTACACCGCAGGAGGGGGTTTGGGGTTGAGGGGAAGCAACAACATGATTTGTGGGGGAGCAACACAGCAGTGAAAAAAGGTGAATGGGCTGGGGCGCAATCAGCATCGCAGTGAGGGAGGGAAAGTGGAAGGGGTGGGATTGCGCAAGCACCACAGCGGTGGAGGGAGGGTGGGTGGGGCGCAAGCACCACAGCGGTGCAGGGAGGGTGGGTGGGGCCCAAGTATCACAGCGGTACGGGGTGGGTGGGTGTCACGCAAGCATCACAGCGGTAAGGGAGAGTGGGTGGTTGGGGTGCAAGCAGCACAGCGGTGCGGGAGGGTAGGTGGTTGGGGTGCAAGCAGCACAGCGGTGCGGGAGGGTGGGTGGGTGGGGTGCAAGCAGCACAGCGGTGCGGGAGGGTGGGGTGCAAGCAGCACAGCGGTGCGGGAGGGTGGGGGGGTGCAAGCAGCCTAGCGGTGCGGGAGGGTGGGTGGGGTGCAAGCAGCACAGCAGTGCGGGAGGGTGGGTGGGTGGGGTGCAAGCAGCACAGCAGTGCGGGAGGGTGGGTGGGTGGGTGGGGTGCAAGCAGCACAGCGGTGCGGGAGGGTGGGTGGGGTGCAAGCAGCACAGCGGTGCGGGAGGGTGGGTGGGGTGCAAGCAGCACAGCGGTGCGGGAGGGTGGGTGGGGTGCAAGCAGCACAGCGGTGCGGGAGGGTGGGTGGGGTGCAAGCAGCACAGCGGTGCGGGAGGGTGGGTGGTTGGGGTGCAAGCAGCACAGCGGTGCGGGAGGGTGGGTGGTTGGGGTGCAAGCAGCACAGCGGTGCGGGAGGGTGGGTGGGTAGGGTGCAAGCAGCACAGCGGTGCGGGAGGGTGGGTGGGTAGGGTGCAAGCAGCACAGCGGTGCGGGAGGGTGGGTGGGTGGGTAGGGTGCAAGCAGCACAGCGGTGCGGGAGGGTGGGTGGGGTGCAAGCAGCACAGCGGTGCGGGAGGGTGGGTGGGGTGCAAGCAGCACAGCGGTGCGGGAGGGTGGGTGGGGTGCAAGCAGCACAGCGGTGCGGGAGGGTGGGTGGGGTGCAAGCAGCACAGCGGTGCGGGAGGGTGGGTGGGGTGCAAGCAGCACAGCGGTGCGGGAGGGTGGGTGGGGTGCAAGCAGCACAGCGGTGCGGGAGGGTGGGTGGGGTGCAAGCAGCACAGCGGTGCGGGAGGGTGGGTGGGTGGGGTGCAAGCAGCACAGCGGTGCGGGAGGGTGGGTGGGTGGGGTGCAAGCAGCACAGCGGTGCGGGAGGGTGGGTGGGTGGGGTGCAAGCAGCACAGCGGTGCGGGAGGGTGGGTGGGTGGGGTGCAAGCAGCACAGCGGTGCGGGAGGGTGGGTTGCAAGCAGCACAGCGGTGCGGGTGGGTGGGGCGCAAGCAGCACAGCAGTGCGGGAGGGTGGGTGTGTGGGGCGCAAGCAGCACATCGGTGCGGGAGGGTGGGTGGGGCGCAAGCAGCACAGCGGTGCGGGAGGGTGGGTGGGGCGCAAGCAGCACAGCGGTGCGGGAGGGTGGGTGGGGCGCAAGCAGCACAGCGGTGCGGGAGGGTGGGTGGGGCGCAAGCAGCACAGTGGTGTGGGTGGGTGGGTGGGTGGGGCGCAAGCAGCACAGTGGTGTGGGTGGGTGGGTGGGTGGGGCGCAAGCAGCACAGTGGTGCGGGTGGGTGGGTGGGGCGCAAGCAGCACAGTGGTGTGGGTGGGTGGGGCGCAAGCAGCACAGTGGTGCGGGTGGGTGGGTGGGGCGCAAGCAGCACAGTGGTGCGGGAGGGTGGGTGGGGCGCAAGCAGCACAGAGGTGCGGGAGGGTGGGTGGGGCGCAAGCAAAACAGAGGTGCGGGAGGGTGGGTGGGGCGCAAGCAGCACAGCGGTGTGGGAGGGTGGGTGGGGCACAAGCAGCACAGCGGTGCGGGAGGGTGGGTGGGGCACAAGCAGCACAGCGGTGCAGGAGGGTGGGTGGGGCGCAAGCAGCACAGCGGTGCGGGACGGTGGTTGAGTGCAGCGCTAGCAGCACAGCGGTGCAGGTGGGTGGGATGCAAGCAGCACAGCGGTGTGGGAGGGTTTGCAAGCAGCACAGAGGTACGGGAGGGTTTGCAAGCAGCACAGCAGTGCTGGAGTGTTTGCAAGCAGCACAGCAGTGCTGGAGTGTTTGCAAGCAGCAAAGCGGTGCGGGAGGGTTTGCAAACAGCACAGAGGTGCGGGAGGGTTTGCAAGCAGCACATCGGTGCAGGAGGGTGAGTGGAGCACAAGCAGCACAGAAGTGCGGGAGGATTGGTGAGGCGCAAGCAGCACAGCGGTGCGGGTGGGTGGGTGAGGCGCAAACAGCACAGCTGTGCGGGTGGGTGGGTGGGGCGCAAACAGCACAGCTGTGCGGGTGGGTGGGTGGGGCGCAAACAGCACAGCTGTGCGGGTGGGTGGGTGGGGCGCAAACAGCACAGCTGTGCGGGTGGGTGGGGCGCAAACAGCACAGCTGTGCGGGTGGGTGGGTGGGGCGCAAACAGCACAGCTGTGCGGGTGGGTGGGGCGCAAACAGCACAGCTGTGCAGGTGGGTGGGTGGGGCGCAAACAGCACAGCTGTGCGGGTGGGTGGGGCGCAAGCAGCACTGCGGTGCGGGAGGGTGGGTGGGGCGCAAGAAGCACAGCAGTGCAGGAGGGTGGGTGGATGGGGCGCAAGCAGCACAGCGGTGGTGGAGGGTGGGTGGGTGGTGGAGGGTGGGTGGGTGGTGCACTAGCAGCACAGCGGTGCTGGTGGGTGGGTGGTGCGCAAGCAGCACAGCGGTGCTGGTGGGTAGGTGGGGCGCAAGCAGCACAGCAGTGCGTTGGGGTGCAAGCAGCATAGTGGTGCATTTGGGGCGTAAGCACAAAGCAGGAGGGCAGGTGGGGTGTAAGCAACAACACAAACCAGGAGGGCAGGCGGTGACGCAAGCAACACAAAGTGGGAGGGCTGGTGGGGGAGCCAGCAATAACACAATGCTGAAGGGCGGGGTGGGGTGGGGCGCAAGCAACAACAAGGAGCATGAGGGTGGGTATGAACTGATCAAAGAAAAGCAAGGGAATGAGAATGGCAATGATGCCAACCAATGGTAAGCAATGGGCCGGTTCTAAGCCCACTGGTATCTAACAAAATGTCTTGGAAGTGACAACAAGAGTTTGAGGGAATGGGGAGGGATGCAGCAAAGGCAATGTAGATGGGTGTGAGGAAGAAAACAATAATAAAGAAAAATCAAAGGAGGAGGAGGGAGTTGGTGCATATTTTGAAGCGGGGAAAAAAAGATTTAAAAAAAAAAAAGAGTAGGGGTAGCAATTCCCACGTCCTAAGAAAATAAAATAAGCATTTACTAAGCCAATGGTCCTGTATTTAATGTGCTAACACAAGAATGCAAAAATGTGCACAAATTATCTGTGGCTTTGTGCAGTGCGTATCTTTGTGTGCCTCCCGTGTCTGTGATATATTTCCCCGAAGCTTGTGGTGCGAAATGGAATCAGCACTGCAAGCTAATGAAAAAAAATATATGAAAAAGAAGCCCCACACGTTTGGGGAATTAAATATAAAAAGTACATAGGCATACCAAAAGACAGGTTGCACAGAGCACATTTGTGCATGCCTCTGTTTGAACACCTTACTCACAAATGACTGTTGTTAATGTGTTTGGGGGTCTCTAGACTTAACAATTTCTGCCTCTAGTTTCGCACAGTGACGGTGCATGAAGGTCAGGAAATCAAAAGAAATAATGGAGGCATCTGATCAAACCAATTTGAGGGGTGTGGAAAAGTGTATGGAATGTTCCTTTATTAAATCAGGCCCAGAATACAGAACTTATTGTTGGTAGGGAAAGTGCAATGTTGTTGAAGGATATAGTCCAATTAGAAGTATTTAAAGAGGGATGTGCCGGTGTTTCTCCAGAGAGGAGATCCCAAACTGTAGAGGGGAATAGTCAACTTGCAGGGGACAACTACATAGTATTCGCTAGACCAGTTTCGACACTGCCAGACCCTCAAAAAGGGCTGTCACTCCATAGCTGTAAACCCATGCCTGTTTTCCTGTGCCCAAAAACTCATCCAAGTGCCCATTCTCCAAGGCATTGTTTTTGCTGAGATGAGAAGTAGCTGGGTTGACGGAGGGTGACTCGTATTAGGGTGCTTGGGCAGATTGGTCTTTGATTGTGTTTACGATATCTAACTCTGGGGACTGTGGTAATAGAATGTTTTCTGGTAACATTTGAGAAGGAATGCTTAAAAGCATTGAGTCTGCTGTGAAGGTTGACTCTTCAGAAGTAAGGATGTTGCAATAGGTGAAACAGCAGAGATGGTGGGGAGTTTAGGCAGGTTAAGAGGGTGTGGTTTGCTGACTGTTTACACTCCTGCAGGTGAGTCAGCTTCAGTTTGATGTCAAGCAGTTTATTTTGGGGAGATTTGTGCTGTGGTCAATAGTAAGTGGCTGTAAAGACCTAAGTGGTGATTAATCACATCTCTCATTTTAATCATGCCTATGAGTAATGGAACCCTTCTGTGGAAAATTGTCAGGCTTGGAGTTTGGTTGACAAAGGGAGCTGTATCAAGGAATAATCGTGGATACTCAGAGAGCTGTGGTTTTGGTCCTTAACAGTAATTCAGCTCGTTTATTCCTAAAGGAATTATGCTGCCTGGCTTCATTCTCCAGGGAAGATAACAGAAAGAAAAGGGGCAGCAGAATAGGGTGAGCTAGTGTGATTGGAGTCAGTAGATATGGCAGGCATGTTATCAGTTTTGGCATCTCTACTCACGGAAGAAGCTTTAAGAGCCTTTGGGGTAACAAACCATATGGTGAATATATGATGGTTGATATCAGAGATCAGGTTGGCAGATTTCAAGTCATGGTAGCCTGAGATACAAATGTATTTCCTGTAAGATATTTTTGTGTTCTTTTATACTAAGAAGACAAGCATTGGCAAAGTCAATAGTTCTCGCCTACGGGAGAGCTATTGACTTGGTCAGTTTCTTTTAGCCATGTTGCACCAGCATGGCTGAAATCTAGAAAAAGAAAAGTAATGACGCAACCAGTGCTGACCGTGAAGGGCAATGGTCCGATTTCTTATTATGGGGTTTTATTTGTCTTCACACAAAAAAAACAAATTATCTTACGTCAGAGGTGAAGCCCTACATGAACATCGTGCCAAAAAGGCGATGTGGAGCAGGAAGCGCATTGCCGTATGCATCTTTGTAGCATCTTGGAATGATTTTTAGCAGCTTTTTCTCTGCTGGGAGGTGGACGAGACAAGTAACAATTGGGGACGGTGCAAGGGTGGAGCGGGAAAGCAACAACGCAGGAGGAGGGTGGGGAGTTCAGGGCAAGCAACAATGTGGAAGGAAGAGGAGGTGCAAGTGGAAAGCAGTGGAAGGACAGTGGTCAAAGGACGCAGAATTTGGGCCATGATTCAGGGTAGGGACAAACACATGAAGAGGAAGTGAAGTCGTCACTCGCTGATCAAAGAGAAGCAAGGAAATGATAATGAGGGGAACTGTCAAAGATGCAGTGATGCCTGCCAAGCATTCTGATGGGCATAAGATAACAAACAGTGCTCCCAAAACATTTAGGGAAGCTGAGGTGAAGGCAGGAGAGTGTTTAAGGAAGGGGCAGGTTATGTGTCCTGCCTGAGGGGAAACAGCTTTTTACTGTGCAGCCTTTACCATGCAGACCCTTTACTAAACAGTCTTTTGCATGCAGGTAAGTATTTGCACCTTTACCATTCAATACTCTACCAAGCAGATATTTTTTTTCAATAACATTCTTTTTATTCATTCAATACTTTACCAAGCAGGTATTTTTTCAATGACATTCTTTTTATTTTAAAAACAAGTGATTTTAGGGTTTAAGGATGGGTAGCGGTGAAGGTAGGTAATGATAACGTTAGGGTTCAGGAGTGGATTAGGGAGGTGAGGGTGACTCGAGGGTTCTGGGGTGGGTATAATTAAGGTGCGGGGAGGGTGTCTTGAGGGCTTAGGGGTGTATAGAGGTAAATGGAGGTGAAGGTAACGAAGGTTCAGGGATGGGTAGAGGTAAAGGGAGATGAGGGTGACTTTAGAGTTCAGGGGTGTGTAGTGGTAAAGGGAGGTAAGGGTGAATTGATGGGGACTTAAAGCTGAAACATAAACCTTTTTAAATCACTGTGTTTGATGATGAATAAAACATTCTCAAATTTATAAAAGAGGTAACCAAAAAGGGTAAATGTGACACCCCTACAAATGTTACTTTCAGAAAACACATACTGTATGGAATCAGCCTTAAACAAAGTGAGTAATCAATAAAAGCAACAGGCAACCAAAATGTTTGTTTCGGAAGTTGGTCACATGCCACAACGTTTTGTGTATGTGTTCAGCTCTTGGAAATACCAGAAGGGCAAGTGTCAACTTTGATGATTTTAAGTAGTCTTGCAAGTAAAAGCAAAAGAACTACTAGTGGGCCTGCAGCACGGATTGTACCACCCTCTCAGTAGCCCTTTAAACATGGCTCAGGTCTGCCACTGCAGAGCATGTGTATGCAGTTTTAACCCCTTCGAGGCTAATGACGAGCTGGGCTCGTCATGGCGCTTACCTGCCGTGCGCGGATGACAAGGCCAGCTCGTCATGAAATAAAGTAAAACAACAATCCCCAGCGCAGGACGGGAAAACGCCTAGCAGCCATGGGGTTAAACTGCCATTTTGACCTGGCAAGTTAACCTACTTGCTAGACCCAAACCTTCCCTTTTATTTTATGTAAGTCGCCCCTAAGGTAGGCCCTATGCAGTAAAATGAGCTGTGAGCAGTGTATTTAAAAGGTAGGATATGTACTTTTGAGTTTTACATGTCCTGGAAGTGAATAACTGCTACACTCTTTTCACTACTGCAAGGCTTACCTCTCCAATAGGGTTACTTTGGGATTGAGTTAAAACATCTTTTAAGTGTAATTTCCAATTGGGAAAATATACAGATTTAGAGTTTGAAGTCTCTGGATTCACAATTTAAAATCAACCCTTAAGGTGAAGTTGTATTTGAAATTGTAAGCCTGAAAATACCACTTTTAGAAAGTTGGTATTTTCTTACTTAAACCATTCTGTGCCTCTGCCTGTAACTGAATACACGTCTGGGTTGGGTGATAGATGGGCTTTGTGCATTCCCTCTACACAGTCACACAAAGGGAACTAGGGTGTGTCATTTGCATGTTTATGGCCCATCACCATGCTGATGGGCCTTCCTGAGGTAGATTGGGAGGGAGGCGCTCACATTTGCACCTAAATATTGTTGAGCATGTCCCCACAAAAAGAACTACCTCCCCCCCTGTAGCGTGTTCAGGGGCAGGAGAGGCAGGGACCTTTCGATCTTCAAAGGCCTCTTTGATGTCTCCCCCACTTCAAAGGCCCATTTAAGCACTGGACCCCTGACAACACCAAATACCATAGATGGTAAGCTATACCAAAGTGGCAAATAACCTGGGTTTGGTATGGGATCCTAATTTACCTTTTACACATGCAGAATAACGCAGTGGTGGAGAGGCCTTTTGACAAGCTTCAATAGCTAAGCCAAGCCTGGTCTTTAGTACAAAGCCAATTACAATCCGCAGAGAATCAAGCTTTGATTTATTACAAATTGGACCATGGCAATGTTTTGTATGTTTGTCTTCAAGGTCACCGTAAGTGTCCAGCTGATTTCTAGCTTCAGAAAGTCAGACCATATCTCAAAGTTTATACACTTATTACTCTTGATAGGGATTCTGAGTAGTGTGTCCTGCAAATTACTGTGCATGATTTTAAATGTATTGTCCTTATCGATGGTCTACAGTAAGGCTGTTAAATGCATATTATTACCATAAGATAGGAACAGCTTGTAACTCAGTGCCTCAGTTTTATTCATGCAAGGCGAGATTCAGTTCACGATATGGTTATTAATAACTGAACAGAAATAGTAACTTGCACTTCAGTGGGGCTCTGGAAAAGTGCAGATTCTGGAAAGGTGCACACTCAATCTATGTCTCCAGTACCGGAAGACGCCAACGTATTTTTACTAAGAGCGAACACAATGCTTTCAGGTCGTAAGGCGGTCTTCCACGGCAATCAATATCCAAGCTGTACTCACCATTCTAGTGTTAACTCTGAGGAAGGATGTGGTCACAATCAGAATTTAAACTTCTTTAGAGATTTATTGGGTGATCTAGGGAAGGCAGGCAGTGTAACTGAGGCGTGGTCAAGATTGGAGGAGTAGGCAATTATTATCTCTTATGTTACGTTACTCTACAGAGGGTTCGAATCAAAAGAAGAAGTAATAGGTTTCTGAAAACAGGTTATGAGTGTCTGAACACCTTTCCTCAATGAGTTTGTTTGCAGAAATGGTTTAAGAACTTTGCTGATCTAATTCAATCTAAATACGGCAATCAATCTGTAAAATGTGAATAATGGCGATTAAAGTAACTGAAATGATGTAAAAAATAAAATGGATAAAGCTAAGACTATGTAATTGTAAATTAAGAAGGGACAGAAAATATGACATGCATTCTTATGCTCTAGTAGTTCTACAACATTGTGTGCTCATTTGTCGACCTTGGTGTCCATTCACTGCTGGTCAATATGAATAAAAGGTCTGTTGGCGAGCCCGGATCTCCTCTCCCATTACGAGAGGACTGGCAATGGACCATGACACTGCCAAAACCGCAACGTTCACTTTCAGCGCTGCACCCCATACCAGACACTTGGTTCCCAAACCCTTCTAATGGCAATCCCTCTTTTACTGCAAATAACTTGTCCTGTGTGTAGACAGATAAGTATATATGAAATATCAGTCACCTTTAACCCACAAATCCCCTGAAAGGAAGGCATTGCTCAGAGTAACTTTACCTGCATGCTTGCTGACTGCCCTTACCTGAATAAAAGGTATTGATTTTGGCAAGTTCCTTTTCACAGGTCTGGAAGAACTTCTCCTCAAACTTGGCAAAATACCTCTTGACTGTGTCTTCATCTGTAACTGTGAGAGAGAAGATAACAAATCAGATGAAATTCACATAGCAAGATATATCAAAGTTGCAGAAAGGAGGAATGGCAGGAAGAGAACAAGTGGAAATGGGGAAGAGAGGAAGAAGTGAGTGTACAGCAGTGGAACAAAGAACTGAGTAGAGCGCTCGGGCAACTTCGGCAGTGCACGCAAGAACACAAGCAACTAAGAAACCAACCCATCCCAATCAACAATGCGCCTTTCCGATCTTGATCATTTTATAAATATTTAATTTTAAACTGATTTTCAATAATTCCTCTAGACCACATGTGGTAGTGTTCTGTCTCTCCCAATTTTAGACCATATAGCAGACATGAAAACCTAACAATATGTATTAAAATAGGAGCCGCAAAGGCGCTAAAATAACTTCATAAATAAGAGATAATAGATGTTAAATAGTCTGATAAATATAAAGTCTCAGGTAGGTCTGAAGGAGGCCAGAGTCGAATGTAAACTTTTTAAGCACATATTGAGCTTGAGACCTCTGCTGCGGTAAAGTTTGCATTTCAACACTTGTTCAGAAAGATGAATGCCCTGTTTTATGTTCATGAACAAACCATGGTTTATGTTCAGAATGGATGACCAAACAATGGCTGCACATTCCACCCAGATAAACGGTAAGGTCGCTTTATCCAAATCAAGATACCAGCTTAAGAATGTTAGCGTGAAAAAAAGTGTGGCTTCTAGTTCCAAAAAGGTAGGTGCATTTAAGACTAGGCTGTGTGCTCGTTCCCTAACCTGGAAATAGGCAGTTAAGGAGAGTGTTGAGTTGAGCTGTGTCAAGGAGTGCGGGAATGTGGGGGATATCCTGTTGCTAAACGTTTCCTAGCACAATTTGCAATCAAAGTACTCTTAGCTCCAAGCATGTGTCCTACTCGGAGAGGTAACAAAGTGTATGCAAAAGAGACAACTTAACCTTTCCTGATCCTTAGGAATGTACAGTTAGTACAATAGATCAGCGTAAAAGAACACAGCTTTACAGAGTTTTCATACTTTAATGATAAGAGCATCCAGTTACTAAATTTTGACACAAGCATCAGCAAAAAACTGCAATCATCACTTTGGAAGAACCAAAATCAACCAATTTGTAAAATATGGCCAAATTCTGCGCACAGCACATTGTGCAGCCAGACGTGATTGTAGCATGATTTCTTAATTCAGCAGAAGTCTTACCAAAGAAGGGATCTGCGGGTGCCCCTATTACAACAAAAACATAGCAAATGAAGACTATCATTTATTAAAGGAAAGGAGGGGTAAAAGAACATCCAGTGGCTTTATTTGGATAGTTTAAGCAAAATTTACAAAATCAAGCATCTGAGTCATCCATGTCCCATCTTCTTCAATCCTCTAATCCCAGTTGTAGCCTTACAACACTGTGCACCATGCCTGTGATTTACTAATCAACATACTGTAAGAAATAAGCACCTTCGTTTCTGTAGCGGAGTTTCCATTTCAAAAAGTGACAGGTTTCCCAGTGGCGTTTCAGTACAATATGAATGCTCTTAAAGTTACAATGAATGTAACTTGCAAAAAAAGGACAACAGAGCAAAAAAGGTGGAAAAAACCTGGTTTATCATCACTGAGGCATGGTAGGAGGCCCAACTGATAAGGGAATGCGTGAGCAATAAGGTTGAGGATTCGTGGCGCAAAATACAGTAAGCCCATTCATTATTAGCAGCAAGGTGATGTTGTCATTAGAAACAACCTTGGTGATCAGGAAGTATTTGAGGGATAGTCTCAAGTACATTATAATATTCAAAGTCCTCAACTGTAGTTTTGTTTTAGGCTACTGGCTTTTGTTGTGGACTTTCGTTTTATTGAGGTGAAAGAGCAAAGAAAGCTACACCTCAAACATAAAAAGACGGTCCTTTGTACTAAACACTGTGCTTAACTATCTAGCTAAACCACCCAAAACGACAGGATAATCTTAAATTAATTCACTAATATATTTATGTGGAAGACATACAGCCTATGTTTGAAGATACCAGCTTCCCTGTGACGTACAAGATCAGTCTTAAAACAAATTTCTTGACAATACGGAAGTCTGACGGAATTCTGACAGGTTGGATACCCAAGCCTCAGAAGAACAAGCATTTGCAATGCAATAGGTCTTGCATTAGGAAAGTTTGAGGTATTGGTATTGTAAATGACCAATTTTTTATTTATATGTTGGTTTTGAAAATAGCGAAATAAATAGCTTTGTCATTTACAATGCCAATAGTTTTATCTTTCTCAAATGTGACACCTATAACATTTGTAATGCAATATGTGTTGTATTTACATGACATAGATGTATTGATATTACAAATAACAATGGATTGTAATTTTTTTAAATAATTAATACAAAAAAAGTTATTGTAATGTATAATGGCAATAGCTTAAACTGTTGTAAATAACTTTTGTGAAGATTATGTTCATTGTATTTTATTATGACAAAATCCAAGAACAGAAGTGAAATATTAACATCTTTTTGTGGCATTTGTAATAAAGCTTGAAACATTGAGAGAACATATTTGAACCAGTTGTTGAATGGTTGCACAGATTGATGCTACGGTGGCGCTGAGTGATGTGGTGGCAACGAGTGATGCTGTGGTAGCGCATAGTGATGTTGTGGTGCCCCTGAGTGATGCTGTGGTAGCGCATAGTGATGCTGTGGTAGCGCATAGTGATGTTGTGGTGCCCCTGAGTGATGCTGTGTGTGAGAAGGTGGCCTGGTATATGATTTTCACTATTCTAGTGAGCACCTTGCACCAGTCCAAACAACCCTTATGGTGATGGTTGTAAAGTCAACCTTATAGACCAGCTATCCTAGTGGTAGCATGGACAAAGCAGTCTTAGGCTAAACTCAAGAGGGCATGTGAATCCAGCTGTTTTACCATATGTAACCCCTTTAATACCAAATGAAAGGACACCACACAGGATATATATAAAATAAATATGTTATTTATTTCTAGACAATCCCTCTGAACTCTTTATGAGGTCAGAGGCACAAGCACAATACAAGATATTTAATTAAAACACAATAAGTTGCACAAAATACAGTAGGGCCCTAGGGGCACGCTAAACCATATACTAAAATAGTGGTATAAGGACCACTACACAGAAAGTGAATATTCCTAAGGCCTAGGGAATCGCTGGGGCTACGCTGAACAGGAGGCCCACGGGATGCATGTGCAATGTCTAAACACACACGCGAGTTACCATAGGGAATGAATGGGAACGTAAAAGATGGAAACTAGTTTTTTTAGGGCACGTCCGACTGGACTCGATGAAAGTTACTTGAAACCTAGACAGTTGGATAGTCAATGCCCACAGGAGCACCGGAGTACTTGCGTTACCTCACCCGCAGGAAGCGGGTGCATAGGTGTCAAAGTGTGTCTGGTTTCGTCGCTGAATCCTACGGAGCCTTGAAGAAAGATGCTGCAGGCGACCAGGAGAGAAGTGTCCGGTTGGATCCAAGGGCGGATCGAGGATGAAGAAGACCTGAAAGCAGAGGTGACAGAGTCTGGGTCACTAGCCAGTGACCAGGAAGGAACCAGGTAATGTCGCGAAGCAATCAGGTGATATCGTGAAGCTTGTCTCTGCAGCCACGTGGACCAGGAGGCGTCAACGACGACCAGGAGTCAGGCACGGACTGTCCCACGAAGGCTCTCGCTGTTGGCGGTGTCGGCTTCAGGATTGGAGTCTAGAAGACTTGGCAAAGGCAACCCACGCAGGAAACAAAGTTGGCTTCTTAATCAGACCAGCAAGGTCTGATGGGCTGCTTCTTTTCAGGGAAGCAAGGGCCAGTCTGGAGCAGCCAGACCAGCAGTGTAAATTCAAAGGTTCGTCGCCAAGATGGCCACTAGCCAACGGGCAAGTGACCGGGCAGACGCGTCGAGCAAGAAAATGCAGAAGGGCCCCACGCAGAACTCATGGAGTGTGCAGGGCTGATCTTCGGTGCAGATGATGCTCGGGCTGTGGCTTCTCAATCCCCAATGCACAGCTTCGAGGGTGCCGAGGGTGCTGCACAAAAAGCAAGTCGCAGACTTTTCAAGATGGCCGGTCCCATGTCTTTCGTCGCCTCCACGGGTCTCAGCTCTGCTGGGTCTGTGGATCGGGCTGTTGGAAGTCTGGAAGTCCGGTTCTTGTCAGGCTCTGTGCTCGGTCTCCGGCGGGAGCGTCGACAAAGCAAGCCGTTGATCGCTGGATGGTGCCTGCTTGTGCAGGGTGGTCACTCCTTGACCACAAGGGAGATTCTTCAGTCGTCTTCTTGCAAAGTAGATCGTTGAAGGTCCAGAGTTTCGTCTCAAAGTTTCAGTCAGGATAAAATCCAAAGTCTTGGGACTCAGCTCCTACCTATATACCAAATCTAGGGGCTGGATTACCTGCTAGGTCCCTCCTATGGGTGGGACCAGGGAAGGGTGTGGTTACACCCCTTTCCCTTTGTCCAGTTTCGCACCAGAGCTGTGGCTGGGGTGCCCCAGCATCGGTTTGAACTGGACTATGCATGGGACACCTTGTGTACCCCAGGCAGTGTCTCATTTCTTTCAGTCCTCCCTGCCCTAATACACAAAAGCCTGTCTGGGGTGGTGCTAGCACCTCTCAAGGCAGGAAACCTATTGTCCAAGCCTCCCTCGCTGGAAGGACTCCCAGCAGCAGGAGGTCAGACTTGTGTCTGTGGCAGCAGCAGCATCCATTTTGTGATGCTGAGGCTCTGGTTAACTTTAACAGGGAATAGTAGGAACAACATGTCTTCTCACTCTAGAAGGGTGGAATGCTACCCCCGTCGCCAGAACTGGCGAGGGGGAAGTATTCCAAAATGTATGACACCTTACTCGACATGTTTTGATAAAGCCAAACCAGAGTTAGCATTTAAACGCGAGGTTCATAATGCACTTAAGAGTATATGGTATGGCAATATCCTAGAACAGCTATTAGGACATGGTTCCGAAATCTGCAGACAGGCTCAGCTCATGCTAGAGCACCATCTCACATAAAACCAAGCACTCTGCCTCCAGGATTGTTAAGGCCTGCCATAGGAATGACTAATAGGTGTATATGTGTCTAGATATAAGGTTAGATATAGGAATACTATATCTAAGCAAGTGGTGATTACAAGACCTTGCCCCAGCCGAGTGATCAGCGAGTTGTGTCAATGTGAGTGGCCAGCCAGGGGTGGCATAGTACATGCTGCAGTCCCTGGTAGGCCTTGGATGCACCTACGCCCTGGGTACCTATAGTACACTATACATGGGCTCATAAGGTGACCCAGTATCCAATTGGAGATGTACCTAAAGTACATGGAGTCCATTTTACAGGGAGAGCAGATAGTTGGCCTGGGATCCTGCTAATCAGGGCCCCAGGCTAAGTCGAAAACCAGCTAAACACTGGGCAAAAAATCTGGGGTAACCATAGTCAGGTATCCACCTTCCTACACTGTGGTGGTGCTGGGAGATGCTGTGGTGATGCGATAGATAGATTGAGGGCGATAGATAAGAGTGAGGGCGATAGATAAGAGTGAGGGCGATAGATAAGAGTGAGGGCGATAGATAAGAGTGAGGGCGATAGATAGATAGAGTGAGGGCAATAGATAGATAGAACGGTATTGTGTGGAGTGTGTGTTGCATTCAGTAGAGTAATTATGTGGTGTGTAATTATGTGGCACGGAGTGGTATTTGGAGTGTATGTTGCATTGAGTGTAGTGTAATTATGTGGGGTGTAATTATGTGACACTGAGTGGGATTTGGAGTGTATGTTGCATTGAGTGCAGTGTAATTATGTGGCATGTAATTATGTGTCACTGTGTGGTATTTGGAGTGTATGTTGCATTGAGTGCATTGTAATTATGTGGCGTGTAATCATGAGGCACTGCGTGGTATTTGGAGTGTATGTTGCATTGAGTGCAGTGTAATTATGTGGCGTGTAATTATGTGGCACAGTGTTATTTGGAGTGTATGTTGCATTGAGTGCAGTGTAATTATGGGCGTGTAATTATGTGGCACTGAGTGTGATTTGGAGTGTATGTTGCATTGAGTGCTGTGTAATTATGTGGCGTGTAATTGTGTGGCACTGAGTGGTATTTGGAGTGTATGTTGCATTGAGTGCAGTGTAATTATGTGGCATGTACTTATGTGGCACTGAGTGGGATTTGGAGTGTATGTTGCATTGACTGCAGTGTAATTATGTGGTGTGTAATTATGTGGCACTGAGTGGGATTTGGAGTTTATGTTGCATTGAGTGCTGTGTAATTGCGTGTAATTATGTGGCATGTACTTATGTGGCACTGAGTGGGATTTGGAGTGTATGTTGCATTGACTGCAGTGTAATTATGTGGTGTGTAATTATGTGGCACTGAGTGGGATTTGGAGTTTATGTTGCATTGAGGGCTGTGTAATTGCGTGTAATTATGTGGCACTGAGTGGGATTTGGAGTGTATGTTGTATTGAGTGCAGTTAATGATGTGGTGTGTAATTATGTGGCACTGTGTGGTATTCGGAATGTATGTTGCATTGAGTGCAGTGTAATTATGTGGCACTGAGTAGTATTTGGAGTGTATGTTCCATTGAGTGCAGTATAATTATGTGGCGTGTAATTATGTGGCACGTAGTGGGTTTTGGAGTGTATGTTGCATTGAGTGCAGTGTAGGCGAATGGAGCAGTTCTCAGGTTTACCAAAGACTATAGACTATGCTTTGAACTGCGGTAGCACAGAAGAGAGTTTCGCCACAATTAAATTAGAAGTTAACAGGAAATCTCTTTACTCTCCTCAGTTAGACTCCAGAATGATCATGACAGATATGATCACAGTAGCAAAATTGACATTTGGACTATATCTCCTTAGCCAAGGAATGCCAAAAGCCATGGCATAATTAGGAGAGGCTATTTTATCCAGAAGAACCGTTAATACAATCTTCAAAAGAGACCCGTTATCTTAAAGAAGCGTTTCTGACCAGATCTGAAGTTAATGGTGCACCATCAACAGTTTGAACTATTTTAGTCTTAGTCCTTCTGCGAATATTGTTTTTAGGTCTCGCCTGTCGATGCGCATGCGCATCGAGCAAGCGAGACTATGGGGGCTTATCCACTCTTTGTTCAACTTGCAAGGAATCGTGGCGATTCCTTGCAGTGCCCGTGACTTTTAAGCTCAATGCGCATGCGCATTGAGCTTAAAAGCGCGTGCACATGCCCCCAGCCGTATTTTCCCTCAAGGCGCACTCCTCCCACACCCCCGCTCCGCCCCCCCCCCCCTGCCCGCCGTGTCGCATTTCTCCTCCCCCTCCCCTTCCCCTTCTCTGCCTTCCCTCCGTCTTGTCTCTTCACTTCGCCGTGCCTACCCTACTCTCCTCCCCCCTCCTCCTCCTACTCTCCTCCCCCCTCCTCCTCCTACTCTCCTCCCCACTCTCTCTCTCTCCCAGCACTCTTCTACAGTCTTTCCGCTGCAACCTTCCATCGAATCTCTTCCTCCTACTGCTCCCAATACTACCTTAACTGTTCTTCTCTTCACTCCTAACACCGTCCTTCTTATGTTCGTAAACCACCCGCTCCTCAGGTTGCCCCGTCCGCCTTGATCTCGGAGCCGATCCTTCTCCTTCCCTCCCCCGATTATGTTTCTCCTTCGTGTCGCCCCGGTATTTACCTTCTTAGGCTCGCCGTCACCGGTCAGTCTTGCCTGCAGCTTCTCTACCGTTTCCAGCACCCCCACGGCCGCCATCTTTAACTCTGGCAGGGCCGTAACAGGAAGTGACTTCCAATAATCCCACCCCCATCGCTCTGACCAAGGGCGCCATCTTTCTTATGGGCATGCGATTATGACCCAGAAGTAGAAGTGTCAGCTGACCCTGTTTGTTTTGGGCATTTACCAAGGGATGACTATTTCCGACACCGGAAAAGCCGCCATTTTATCCGAAGCAGAAAATCAGAACGCCTGCGCGGTTCAGTCTGGCATTAAAAGAGACACTTGTGTTGTTTAATCTAAACAAGAGTAAAAGCCATGATCGGAGCGCACCTCTTCACCTTCTTAGAAGTACTTAAGAGGCACCTTCGTACCCCCTCCCTACCCTACCCCCAAAAAAGCTTGCTGATGTTAGTGCCGATGTCCTGTCTGCAGTTCAGAGCCTCAGAAAAGCTGGGAAACCACTATTTTACACTGATTTTCAACTCGTTTTCGCTGACATCTGTGCTATCCGCTCCTCACCCGTTGGCCGTGCGTCGGGAACTGCTATGAGTTGACAGGTGCGGACTACATTTGGAATTCCATCCAGACTGGTTAGTGAGCGCATTCCTGTACCCCACCTTGCACAGATTAAACAAGCTGCTAATGGCGCAAAATGGCCGCAGCTTCACTTTATTCGCATTTCGACATAACAAAACTCACAGTTCAAATTTAACCAAGCACAATGTCCTCAATTGCCCAAATTATTTGTTGCTGAAGTCCAGTCCTTAGTCGATACAGCACCCTGTGACAGCACTCCGAGCTCCCCTTCTCAACTAGGGTGTAGCACCTCTCTTGCGGCCTATAGGCTTTGCTGCCAAGTGTTGTGGGCAGCCTTCGTAACTGACCCGGGCACAACAGTCACCCGAAAGCAGCAGCATAAGCAGAAGGCTTGACCCTGCTTTGGTCAACATACATTTGTTTGATATAACCACAACACCCGTTTTACTCAGGCCCGGTGCTGCAGCGCGACATATATCAGGGGCCCAGCGTAGCCCATAGCTTCTGCACGCTGTTAATGTGCTCCTTTCGGTAATGATGCTTTGGACCTGAAAGCAGCAATAGAAGTGGGAGGCTCGGGCGGAGCTGCTCTCCTCTGCCCTCGCCATCAAAGGGCACAGCAGTCACCCGAAAGCAGAAGCAGAAGGCTTGGACGGAGCTGTTATCTGTAGCAACTGCCATTGATGATCAGAGCAGTCACCCAAAGCGCCGTGTCCAGAGCAGGTAAGGGACCCATGGCTTCGGGGAGCCATCCTGAGTGTTTGTCTGTACCTAACCCTTGCACCATCTCACCCTCACACCATCTCACCCTCACTCACCCTCACACCCTCTCACACCCTCACCCCATCACCCTCACCCTCATACCTCCTCACCCTCATCCCCCTCAATCCCACACACCCTCACCCACACTCACACACCCTCACTCATCCTCACCCCCTCATCCTCACACCCCCTCACCCTCACACCCCCTCACAACCCTCTCAGCCTCACTCAGCCTCACACCCCCTCACCCTCATACACCCTCACCCACCCTCACCCTCGCACCATCACCCCTCTCCCTCACACACCCTTACCCTCATCCCCTTACCCTCACACACACTCAGTCACCCTCTCACCCTCACCCCCCCTAACCCTCACCCTCACCACCTCACACACCCTCACTCACCCTCACTCACCCTCACACCCTCACACCACTCAGTGCTACAACACATATTGTGTTGCAATAGGTGTCACATTTGCAAAAGATAAAACTATTGGCATTGTAAATAACAAAGCTATTAATTTCGCAATTTTCAAAACAAGCACATACATGAAAAATGTGTCCTTTACAATACCAATAGCTCAAACTTTCCTAATGCGAGACCTATTGCATTGCTGTGCTTCTCTCCCCTGCTGCACTCTCCTGCTCTCTAGAGATGTGGCCTAACACCACAGCTGCCATCTATGTCACGTAAATACAAAACATGTTGCATTCCAAATGCTATAGGTGTCACATTCGCGAAAGTTATAACTATTGGCGTTGTAAATGACAAAGCTATCAATTTAGCTATTTCAAAAACCAACAAATAAATAAAATATTTGTCATTTACAAGACCAATAGCTCCAACTTTTCTAATGCGAGACCTATTGCATTTCCAATGCTTGTTTCAAGTCCACTCATGATCAATAAAACGTCCATGCGCCCCACAAACAAACAGTAAATAAATAAATAAATAAAACAAGCAAATTAAAATCCTTTGACACAGCCACATATTCTTTTGTATAAGTGCGCAATACGCATGCACCCACCCAAAAAATAACGCAGACAGCATTTTTTCTTTTTAGTTGCCAATCGGAGTTGGATCGGTAACCTAAAAGAAAAGAAAAGGCCCCAAAAAAGTTTTTTTCCTGAAGTGGGCGGAGGGGCGGGGGGTCCTGATGGTATCAGAAGCAACACTAGATACTGTGACGCAACATCCCAGAGGAAGGGGGCAAACAACGAACCACCACTGGGGAGGATTGGGGTAGAACATTGAAACAACAAGGGTGGGACACGAAAGCAACAGCGGGAGGGCTGGTGAGGGGACACGAAGGCATCGTGGGGAACATGAAGTTATGGGGTGAATATACTCAATTGAGATGGCTCGCTAACACTAATGGAGTGCTCTGCACTAAAGAAACAAGGAGTGAAAGGGTGCTTTCTGCCACTTCTGCTGTTTTGGTGACACGGAGTGGTGTTTTCGATGAGTGAAAGGGTGTATGATGTCACTTGTGCTGCTTTGATGACTCGTGTGGTGGTGTGGTGTTTTCGAGGAGCGAAAGGGTGCTTGTTCTCACTTCTGCGGTTTTGGTGACTCGGTGTGGTGTTTTCTATGAGTGAGAAGGTGCTTGTTGTCACTTTTGTTGTTTTGGTGACTCGGTGTGCTGTTTTCTATGAGTGAGAAGGTGCTTGTCACTTCTGTTGTTTTGGTGACTCCCTGTGGTGTTTGAGAAGTGCTTTATGCCACTTCTGCTGTTTTAGAGACACATTGTGGTATTTACGGGGAATGAGGGTGCCTGATGTCACTTCTGCTGTTTTGGTGACTCGGTGTGGTATTTCTGAGGAGTGAAAGGGTGCATAATGTCACTTGTGCTGCTTTGATGACTCGTGTGGTGTTTTCGAGGAGCGAAAGGGTGCTTGTTCTCACTTCTGCTGTTTTGGTGACTCGGTGTGGTATTTTCGAGGAGTGAAAGGGTGCTTCATGTCACTTTTGCTGTTTTGGTGACACGGAGTGGTGTTTTCAATGAGAGAAGGGTGCTTGATGACATTTCTGCTGGTTTTGTGACTCGTGTGGTGTTTGAGGAGTAAAAGGGTGCTCGATCTAACTTCTGCTGTTTTGTTGACGTGTGGTGGTTTCGAGGAGTGAAAAGGTGTTCAATATCACTTCTGCTATTTTGGTGACTTGGTGTGTATGATACACACTTTGCATAGCAAAGTCTTGACTATGTCTTAATATTCTTTGCCTCTGGACTGTTGTTCGTTCCACACATTCGTGCAATGGTCTGAGGGATCAACCTCCAAGGTTTTCTTCTATGCGCAATATTCCCTTCACTCCGAACCGTGTTTTTTCCCTAAGAGTGGGGTTGGACTTGGCCCTCTCTGCAGGGTCATCCCTGAACTTTTTGCCTTCCTCCAATATTCTCTCTGGCCTGTTTTTATTTGGTTTATGCTCTCCCTACTGAAAAGTGTAAATGTGATTAGTGTCCATGATTGACTTATTTTGTTTACTGTCAGACCCCAGTAAAGTGCACCAGGAGTGCCAGGGCTTGTAAATACAAATGCTGCTGGTGGGCTTGCAGCACTGGTTGTGCCACCCACAGAAGCGGCCTAGTAAAATGTGTCTAAGGTCTGCCATTGCAGAACCTGCTTGCATTCTGGTACTGTCATGCTAGCTGCGCAAGTACACCTACTTGCCAGTCCCTAAACCTTCCCTTAACTTCATATTAGTCACCCCTATGGTAGGCCCAAGGGCAGTGTGCATTGTAAGCATAAGGAAGGACAAGCCCTGATGTGTGTGGCATGTCCTAATAGTGAATTACAGCCATTTTCGTTTTTCACTATTGTAAGGCTACCTACTCTCCATAGGCCAGAATGGGCTGCTGGAATTATTACACTCTATAATCCCAACAGACTCAGAGAGCATGGTAGAAGGTCAAGTGCAGTATGCCTGAACTCAGAATAATAAAATACTTATTTTAGTAAAGTATATTTTAATATCCTGTGTTTGCAAATACTACTTTTAGAAAGTTAGTATTTGCTTACCTAACCACTTCAGCCCGCCTCTGCTCTGATGTGTATCTGCTGTCTGGTTTCTGTGAGTGACAGGGCTGGGGATGACAGGTGGTGTATAGGGGGATTACACCAGGATGGGCGGGGGGAGTGCCCCTTGACTCTGAATAGGGCTGTGCTCTGCCAACACAATGCTGGCTCCGCCCCCTGGGGAGCGACTGATGACTCTGCCCTGCACCTGGTCCAGGAAGAGGGAAGACTGTCAACAGAGTGCTCCTGACTGTACTTGTCATCACAATGCTGGATCCACCTCCTGCGGAGAGTCTGATGTCCCTGTCCTGCACACTGAAAGGAGAAGCCAGGACCTGAAAAACAAAGTGCTCAGAGACTGACTGGATTAGGCAAAGGCCCCCCTGGCCTGCGAGAACAAAAGAAATGGTGTATAAAAGTAGGAGCCCTGCTCCTAAGAAATCAGATCCTGTTTACGCCAAGAAGAAACTCTGCATGAAGAGAAGGACCTGGGAAAGCTGCATGGAGGACTACTGTCTCTAGCCTGAGAGACTGGCCTGTGGTGGGTGCCTTGCTGCAAGAAGGAGAGAGGAGAAAAGACTGAAGGACTTTTTGAATTCAACTTGTGCATCTTTGTGAACAATCTCCAAGGGCTTGCTTGTGAACTTTCCCCCTGAACTGCGCCCCAGGAACAGTGGGCGCTACCCCCTGAAGAAGGAAGCTGCTGCTCGGGTTGACTGTCTCTGCAACGCTGCCCACTGAAAGTTGAGTGTGCTGTGCCCCGTCATCGCGCACTCTGAAGAGCCGTGCAATCCCCTGTCCTGCCAAGCACCGTGACTTCTGCCCGCCGAGCTGCAGCTCGCAAAGTAAAGGTCAGCCTCGCCTGACCCGAGCACCGTGACTGTGCCCCTTCGAGCCGTAGCTCGCAATGCAAAGCAAAGGACCCGTCCAGTCAGAGCACCTCAACCCTGTGGCCCCCGAGCCGTAGCTCCCATCGTAACGACTGGCGTCTGCCTGCGCTCACTCTCCGTGTGGTGCCCTGTTGATCGCGCCTCGCTGCTGCGTCTGAGCAGCTGCGGCTCATAGTGCGTTTGTTGGCCGTCCCGTAATTGGGATCGCACCGCACCCTGCTACACCGTCCGCCGCTTCCCCCCCCCTTCAAGATCAAGGCGTACGCTGTATTTAGAGCCGGTCCTCACACCTCATCGCCAACCCAAAGTGCACCGTGACTGCCCCTCCTCGAGCCGTAGCTCGCATCGTACTGGGGAAGCACAGTGCCGTGGGATGACTGCTCCCCACACCGTCCGCCTCTAAGCATCAAGAACAAAGGTCCTGTAAAACCGGCATCACCGTGGAAGTTGCGCTGACACTCGACGACTCACACCGCCTGTATGCACTGAGGCCCCTCGAACGCCTCAAGCTGTGCATGCGCCCCGCTTCCTATTGTGAGCGCTTGCGACCCAACGCCTGAAGGTATGAGTCGCACAAAGTTAGTACGACTCGTACCCTTTGTTTTGAGCAGTCGCGTCGTACGCGTCTAACGCGAGGGAGTCAGTAGGGACTTTCCTTGGGCATCGTACGACGCGTACAGGAGCGCTACAAAGCGTTCAGGCCACGACGAACAGCGCACCAACGGGTTACACATTGCCTGCAGTACTGTGAAGCCGTTTTGAGAACCTTTTAACCCCTTCGGGGCTGATGACGAGCTGGGCTCGTCATGGCGTAGCCTCCTCGCACGCTGATGACGAGCCCAGCTCGTCACGTAACATGCGATTTAGAAAATCTCAGCGTACGAGCGGAATTCCGCTCGCACGCATGTGGTTAACCCATTTTAAGTGTTGAACCTTGCTTTTAAGAACTGAGGCATCATTTTGAAAGTTACTGGAACCATTCTGAGAATATGAAGTCTGTACCTAAAGCCTACTTGAGAGTTTTTATATAAAAGAGTATATTTTTACTGAACTACAGTCTTGTGTCTCTGTGTGGTGGGCTAATGAGTCAGTGTGCCTGTTATGACAAATGCTTAACCATATGTCCTCAGGCCAGCAGCCATGAAGTTATGGCATTTTCTATATCCACTAACACCACCATTCTATTCGGTGGTGCCATTATCTATAACCCCCCCGGGCTGCACCTCTGAATTTAACACTCATCTCCTGGCACAAGTTATGCCAATCTGTCTTCAGAACAAAAATATACTGCTCCTAGGGGACTTTAATATCCACTATGACGACAGTAATAACCCCCTCACCAAACAACTAACTGAGAATATGGAGATACTGCAGCTGTCTCAGAGAATTAATCAACCAACTCATCGGGCCGGACACACCCTCGACCTGATTTTCTCCAATATTAACCCTATCTCCATCTCAGGGATAAGACCATTACTGTGGACAGACCACTCTTTGGTCGAGTTTGACATTCACCTACCAGCTAAAAACACTAGGCCCTCCTATCAAATAGCAAACCACAAAAGAAGTTATGCTAACTTCAAGGTTGAAACTTTCAAGAGACACTTTGTCCATCCCCCTATAGGAGAAATAAGTGTTGATGAAGCAACAGATAGACTTCAGGACCACATCGCAATAGCTCTTGAGCACTGTTCACGACGGTGTCGTGATGCTAAACCCAGGCGCACCATGTCAGAAAAGTGGTACGGCCAGGCACTGAAATCACTAAAAAGGAAATGTACTATGCTCAAACACAAATGGAGGTTAACAAGAACCCAAGAGACAAGGTCAGTCTACAAAAAAGAACTGTCGCAATATACTAAAGCCATTAGGAAGGCAAAAAAGGACTACTTTTCTCGTAGAATTACAGAGAATAAAGACTCCTCCAAAGAGCTTTTTAAAATAGTTAAAGAGCTATGTAGCCCTCCCAGTCTATCATCTAATCTGATTCCTTCACAAATAAGCTGCGACAAAATGAATAACTTCTTTTGCGAAAAAAATAGACAAGATCTATTCTTCCTTCCCCAACCCCAATGCGGGCTGCCCGGTGGACCACGAGCCACCCAACTACCAAGCCTGCTGCACTAGCTTCGGCCCATTCTCTGAAGAGGAAGTGGGCAAAGCGATGCTTGAAATTAAATCCAGCTCCCCCCTGGACCCTTGCCCTCATCATATTTTCCGACAACTCATCCCTTTAATCTGCCCAGCAGTGACTCAAGTGCTGAATCATTCGCTAGAAGCGGCAGAATTTCCATCGAGCTGGAAGAACGCCACAGTCACCCCCCTTTTAAAAAAAGCAGGCTTAGATATCAACAACCCGGCCAATTACAGACCCATTTCCCAACTTCCCTACTTGTCGAAAGTTCTAGAGAAACTGGTCAACAGGCAACTGGCCAGTTTTCTCTCGAAACTAATAACCTGCTGGATATCACACAAACAGGTTTTAGGGCCAACAACAGCACGGAAACAACTCTCCTGGCCGTGCTTGACAACATCAGAATGCATGTGGACCAGGGGAAAACAGTTGTCCTAATCCTGTTGGACCTCTCGGCGGCATTCGACACCGTCCCACACAATCTGCTCCTGGAGACCTTAGCATCTAGGGGCATTAGGGACAGAGCACTGGGATGGCTGCGGTCTTTCCTATCGGAAAGATCACAATCAGTGCACTTGGGCAAGTTCTCATCCCCTCGCCGGATCATCAAATACGGGGTCCCACAGGGGGCATCGCTAAGCCCTACTCTGTTCAACGTTTTTGTGTCTTCCCTGGCTGGAATTGGCAGAAAGTGGGGTGTTGAAATCTGTTCCTATGCCGACGACACTCAACTCACTGTAATCTTGGACGAGAAGAATAACCCCAAAGACAGGCTTCTAAACTGTCTCTCTGATTTGGCTGAATGGATGCACAAGCACTACCTTAAGCTAAACGCAGACAAATCAGAGATACTGCTGTTTGGGGGCCACACTCAATTGTGGAACGACACCTGGTGGCCAGAAGCCTTGGGTATCCCTCCTGCCCGACACCAATAGCAAGGAATCTTGGAATAACAATTGACACCTCCCTCTCCATGAAAACTCATGTAGCCGCTATATGCGGTAAAGGCTTTGCAACACTGAAAATGCTTAAAAGAGTCTTTCCATGGATTCCAATAGAGTGTAGAAAGATCCTAGTCCAGTCTCTCTTGATGAGTAGACTGGACTATGGAAACTCCCTGTTCGTAGGCATGGCAGAGTACATATTCACCAAGCTCCAAATGGTGCAGAACGCAGCGGCCAAGGCTATCTGTATGAAAAGAAAATTCGACTCGGCCACGAGTTGTCTGCGTGATCTACATTGGTTGCCAATGAAGCAAAGAGCAACTTTTAAAATGATGTGTATCACACATATAGCATTGCACAAGACAGGCCCTCTCATCCTTAGAAACAGGATTCAGTTCTACGCTCCCACCAGGAACCTCCGCTCACAATTCTCAGCACGGGCAAGAATCCCCCGGGTAAAGAGAGCCAGGATGGGTGAGCGAGCCTTTTCCCACATCGCTGCAATCAAGTGGAACAAACTGCCCATGGCCCTCCGACTCACAGAATGCCACTTGGCATTTAGGAAACAACTAAAAACCTTCCTTTTCCCCCACTTTGACTAATCCACTCAACTATGCCCACTGCATTCGCACTTTAGTAATCACAGCGCCGTGATATCCCTTTGGGATGATTGTTAGCGCTCTACAAGAAATTAAAATAAATAAATAAATTAGCCTTGCCTGCTCGCGCCACACTTCCTAAAGGGTGAGCAGGGGTTATTTCTAGGAGTAAGTCCCTTGCCCTGACTTTGAGGAGAGGGTCCCTGCTTGTCACAAGCGCATACCTGTGCCAACCAGAGACCCCCAATTCTAACAAGTGGACATTGAGTTTACTCCCCTTCTGCAATCTGGAGTACCTAAAAATTACTCACAAGTATGGGGGTAGACGAGTCCTTTATTCTCTTCCCACTCTTGCACCGTCCTCCCTAGATTCTTCTTGCCGCATCTAGATGTAAGAGAAGATGGGGTCGTAGTCCAATCGTAACACGGCGCGCACGGGGCACATTGCTGACTGAACAGCAGCTCTTTTCACCTCGTTTCACACATGGGAGTTGTCCTTTGCCAAAAATGGCCACTGTTGAAAAGTTTGCTCCGGAGTGGTGAATAGCACCACAGATTTTGCTACATAAATAATATAGCGCCCACAGCAGGGAA
Source organism: Lissotriton vulgaris (assembly GCF_964263255.1). Lineage (NCBI taxonomy): Eukaryota > Metazoa > Chordata > Amphibia > Caudata > Salamandridae > Lissotriton > Lissotriton vulgaris. The sequence continues at coordinate 739,598,009 of NC_141685.1, read as the reverse complement.
AAAAGCGCCCTGCGGAAATTAGCGCTGCGTTAGCGCCCGGTGTAATTTATGGAAGCTGCTCTCAAGGGTGTTATAAGTCACCTGAGACCCGACCCATCCGTCGCCCTTCTTTACTGGTATCGGACATTAAAGAAACGAGACATCGAGTCATCTGGAAACTTTCTCCACGTGTGACCTCAGGTAGTGAGGCGCGGGTGGGACGGCCCGCTGAGATGGGTGCAGCGGAATGTTCTTGCCCGGTGAAGATGGCTCATTTTAAATGCACAAAAACAGCCTAGAACAAATATATGCAGAAGAAGCAGACATGGAAACTAACACGCTTCTAGACTTTAAGAACTGCTGTGTTTATGTACACATGTTCTAGTAATGGCTGGTTTCATTTCCTTGCTCCAGACTAAAGCGCTTCGACTTTACGTAATCCTCGCTGTACCACATCTCTAATAAATAAATAAATACACATTTAAACAAGGAGAGACTAAAATAGAAAGAAAACACAGTTGAGGCTGTCATTGTATGTGCACTCCCCAGTGCACAGTGGCAGGTTGCAGGAGACACTTGCTTCCTTGTGAAATGGATCCAAAAAAGAAGCAGCCGTGAGTGGCGCGGGCCCGCCACTGCAGGCATATGTCTTCAATTATCGCGCCGTGCCGCCAGGATAATTGAAGACATATGGGCTTTGGTGCGCGTAACAGGCACCAATAGGCCATGGGCGGAGCTACGCCACCGCCTATGGCCTATTGCATGTTCTGTTTAAAAACAACACGCACTCAAAGCCCAATCAAAATGGTCCTAGGAAATAACACGCACAAGCTGTGTGGAATTTCCAGGTCCATTTTGGAAAACCCTACAAAACAGCTCACCTACACGGCTCGCCTACTGCGTGCACTGCTACGCAGTGCATCACGAGGGCTCGCCCTAAAAACCACACTCACGCTTGAAGGTTAAAACGTCAAATTATACTTACATTTGGGTATTTACCCTTCAGTATGGAATTGCAAAACGCTATATTTTCTATGAAAAGTAAAAATGCTCTGTCTCTGACTTCACTCTATACAAAAGATTTGCACAAAACAGAATTTCCCGTTAATGCCACCATTTTTAATCAATTTTTTTCCTCAAAGCAAGAACCAATAAAAGCATCCCATGCTTTACTGATAAACATAGCAATATTAACAAGCATTTGCAATGCAATAGGTCTCGCATTTTTTGAAGTTATAGATGTTGGCTTTGAAAATGGGAATGTTTTTTACAACTTTTTTTATTTGCAGTGGAATAATAATAATTGCATAGCACTATTGCTATGAGTATAAAAAAGCAAAAGTAAAAAACATTGTTAGTTTGAACACTAAGAGCTTTAACTTTCATAAATGCGGGATACATGGCAGTTCGATGCCCCCCCCCCCCTGGAGGTTGCTTTTAAAGGACATGAGGTGTAAGTTAGAGCTATTACAAAAATCTTTCTAGTTTCAAGATCTATAAAAATGCCAAAACATGGTTATTAGCAGCTCATTAAAATTTTAGACATTTTTACTTTGCAGGACAGATGAAATTACCATAACGCCGTTGGGTGGGGACAAGGGGACGTCAAATGGATAAAACACTTAAAACAAAGAAGGAGAAATTGTGAAAATAAAAAAAAATATGCAAGATACTGATGGAGTGTCAAAAACAGAAAGATCAAATACGATGTCCAGAAAGAAAGGATTAAGGATAGGAAAAAGTAAAGAATGGAAGGAAGTAAAGCCAGAAACAGAATGAAAGAGTGAAGGAAAGAAAGAAAGCAGAATTACATAACTTAAGAAAAAGGGAAATAAGAATGATATGTGAAGAAATAAAGCTAAGAAAAAGAAAGTAAGAGCAAAGGAAGGAAACATTTTTAAATAAAGGATGGGGTAATGAGAAGAAGTACAGGGAGATAAAGAAGGGAAAAAAGAATTATAGATGAATGGGAAGAAGGAAAGATGCAAATAATGAAATAAAAGTTTAAAGAAAAACAGAAATATTGCAAGGAGGAGAAGCAGTAGGGAAGAAAAAATGGCCAGAAATAAATAAGGAATCAAAAGAGAATGGAGAGGAAAGATATATTCATTTTCAGAAGGAAAAAAACAATAGAGAGGATAGATAAGAGAAACAAAGGAAGCACAATGAAGAATAACAGAAAGCTGGTAATAAAAATGGAAAGAATGGAAAAGAGAAAAAAGGCAAGTAGTAAAGGCTAGTTAAAGAAGTAAAGGCTATTAAATAGGCATCTGTTCTTCATTGGACGAACTATTTTAAAATTGTGCTGGAAGGTGCATTTTGCATTACTTTCCATCAGGGAAACAAATCCTATGAACTTTCACAGAAACTGCGGGGCTCAATCACTCTGCTCGTTCATTCTATGCCATGTACAGTTCAAAGTGCTTTATTTTATTGTTCTGGTTACTCCTTACCGCAATCCACCGCTGTGAGCTAAACAGCCAGACTGGATGCGCATCCCACTGCAGACACAGGGCTACCTGAGATCTGCTGAGGTTTATAAATGCTGCCTCTACTATACACAAACGTGAGCATGTTGCAATGTAAAACAAGGCTGTGCAAACATGATTGCATTTCTGAAATCACCTATACGCACTGGCAAAAACATACAGATTAAAAACAAATATTAATCTTTATTTGTAAGCCAAGTGCTCTTACCAGAACACGCAAAATGTGTTTTTTTAGTAAAATGCCACACAATACACAACATTAAAAAACATGAGACAATATACTTTGGCGGTAGTGTGCAGCAACAAACAAAAGGCAGGGGGCAAGCTCTGTGGGTCCGTAATGTGCCGGTGCAATCTTATTTGTAACAAAACTGAATGCTGAATGCGTTTGATTTCCAAAATGCGCTGTATTTATTTATATATGACTTGTCCCAGAGCAGACAGGGCACACTTATGACAGTAAAGCAAAGGATACTAGTTTGTTGTTAGCAATGTGTTCAATATTAAGCAATTTGGTTAAACTTACCAATGTTTGAGTCTTGTAAATAACACGCTGGTTACCGCTGCGCCTTAGTTTAAAAGAAGTATTTCTGTGCCACGCCCATGGACAGGACTTCCTGAAGGGGCTAAACATTAACATAGGCTTGCCCGAGGTCAGGCGCTGTTCACGCTATGTAGCCGCATAGTAAACCGGGAAGAAGGTAGTGTGGAACTCTGCAGAACAAAAGAAAGTCCTGCGGCCTCCGAAAGCAGCTGCCATTATTTAAGATTAGTGCAGCAGCACGTAGGCGTGCGCAGCGCTGATCTTGAACAAATAGTCATAAAAATCAGGCGCACCCATAAAAAATGCATTTTAAACAAAGCGCAGAGCACGCTAAGCCATGCAGAAGGTAGTGTGGAACATGGCTTTAACAAATAGTAATAAAAATCGAGCGCATGTATAAAAAATGCATTTAAAAAGAAGTGCAGAGCGTGCTACGCTGCGAAGAAGGTAGTGTGGAACCCAGCAGAAAACAAGTGGCGCGCACGTCACGCCTGTGTGGGCATTATCATAGCTCCTCCCACAGCCTAGTGGGGTCTATTTCGCGCTTGGTGCGAGTAATAGACACCAATAGGCCATGGGAGGAGCTATGCGCGTGCTTTGGGCCAATTGCGTGCAGTCTTTTACAATAAGAAGCACACAAAGGCCAATGTGGGAGCTGAAAAGGAAACGCACACGCACGAGCGTGTTTGATTCCTAGGGCAGCTTGGATTTCCCCGTTTTTAACTACAAAAGCTCACGCGACTTGCGTGAGCACTGCTGCGCAGTGCACTGCAGGTCGCGAGACCTAAAAATGTGAACTGGAAACCAGATGATACACCCAAATACACGTGCATATCGTCCTAACTGTTATAACCATGACATGATCAATTTAAAAAACCTTACAGGAGAGCCCTCTTTTGGAACTCAAGATAAATTTAACTTGTGTCAACTTCGTTCCTGGTACTAAAATCAAATACTGCAACGAGTGTCACACAAGACAGCTCACCGTGGTCATTTAAAAACTTCAGAAAACAACAGGTTCAACGCTAGGTTTCACACGTTACTGCGCTCCACAGAAGAATACTGATCATCATCTGAGCCAAGTCTTCAGGTTCATCTTCCAATCAGAAGAGAAAGGAGAGAGGTAGAGAGCCACACTGGTACATGGAAGAAGGGAAAGGCGAGGCCGGCACGTTAGGCACACCCAGTGCTTGAAATGAAGTGCAGGTACCCCTTGTCACAGATTACCTGTTTGCTGCTGAGACTTTCCGGTACTCTCCCATTAAAAGCATCAGAGCAGGGGTGAAAAGAGCCGGAATTATCCCTTCCAAATTAAAGAAGTGCAGGTACTGAGTACCCGAGAGTACCTGCCCATTTAAAGCACTGGGTGCACCTGAAATGTGTGTTTCTGCCATTTGTCTGATTCTGTAGCGCTTTTGGTTCTGGACACTCTTGTATACAAGTAAATTACAGCTTCTGGGGACAGGGCAAGTGTCTTAGGCTCCTCTCTTCCTAACGTATAGGCGCAATTTGTGACAGTCAAGGCTGCAAAGAATCTGTACCTTTTGAATGATCAACACCTTATGAGTGGAAAAGGCTGAACATAAAAGCACCATGCCATTAAAGTACCATGTCACTGGGTGAAGGAGTCTTCAGTCCTTACCCACAAGGAAAAGGGGCCCAAATTGCATTGCCTAACAAGAATTAACACGGCAACAGTAGGCGATCCTGAGAAATACAGAACTACAAATAGTGCTGCCATTCAAGTAACAGGGGTACAGGCTTGCGGTCATTCGCACAAGGTACTCACTGCAGAGCTTTATGTGAGCCAGGACTGACGGGTTCTCAGATAACACATTTCTGAGCAATGAATGCAAAAAAACTCTAAAGTAATAATGCACGTCAGTAGTTTATTTTCTGGATATATTTCACGTGTTTAACACTCTTAGGAAATGCAAGATTAGGTAACATATTTCCAGGATATTTTGTTTGTGTATTTTCCTTTAGTAGCATATTACTGGTGTGTGGTGCATACTTTGTAAAGAGTCACATATTGGTGTTTGTAAGGCACCGCGATCAAGAGCTCTGGAGTGAAGGGTGAAGGCAGTGTGAGTGTCTCATAGTGCCTGCCTGTGGGTCCAAAAGGTGTACAGAATACACGGTCATCCAATCCCTGGCCTCTCTGCTGAGCCCACAGAGCAATGGTCATGTATCACAGTTGCAACTGTGATTCTGTGCAAATGTGTGTAAAGAAGATAAACAGGTGTCAAAGTATTGACCAGCTGAAAGTAAAAGAAAATGCAGTGATTACAAGTGAGGGAGTGCATTGTGCATTTGCAGGGAGGGGAAGTGAAGGAGTTCTGAAGAAGTGCATTTAAGAGACATGAAAAAGAGGGTGCTCTAGATAAAAGAGAGATTTATTATAGACACATGGAGGTGGTAAGAAAAAAAGGGCATACATGTCTAACATAGAATGAACCTAACAGTAGCAAATGAGACACTCTGTAGATGACTACTCCTTTCTCTGGCCTCAGTAATGCTTAATTCACAGACTCATAATTTCAGAACTGAAACAATTTCAATAGTAATCAGGTACAACAAAATTATTGTTGTCACTCATTTATCATAAAAAGCTTCCAGCCGTTGACATAGCCAATAGTCCTGGCTAGTTTTAGATGCATGTCAGTTGTTCTGTTATATATCTGGATGCAATCGCATAAAGCTAAGCGAGGAAATAATATGCTGATTGGGTAGTACACTACAGAAATTACAGAAATGTTGTTTACAAATCTGAGCCACAACCTTATTACAGGCCATAATCATTAGACAGAGACTGCCTGGGATCCAGGGGTCCAATCTACAATACTTTAGCTAGAGTAACAGGGGTAATAGGTTGCAGTCGAAGCCCATCTGAAATACTGCAAAAGAGACTGCAATGTTTAACAGGGGTACAAAATGCAGGCATTAGTGCACAATACCTGTTGGCCTGTGCATACATTATGGGAGTACTTATAAATGACATTTCTCTAGCCTCAGCGTTAAAAGCTAAAAGTGGTTCCAAACACTAAATGGAACTCCAGAAATTCAAACAAGAGTCTTCAGTGCTCTTCTGACTGTAACTGGTTCTCAATATTCAAAAGGCTTATTGAAAGCTCAACCGCCATACCTCATTAGATACTAATGAACAGACACCAGCTCTGATGGGTGTCGGACATCAATTTTATGCATGAGTTACGGAGGTAAATGTATTCAGCTGAGAACAGAGAGGGGACACGGCATTCATCATCTGGGTTGTAGTGCGGTCTCCTGTGGTCAGAGGGTGGGTGCCTCCATTCATGGGGGCCCAGCCCATGGCTGGGAGGTGGCCCTACTGATCTGCCAGTGTGGGCCGTTACATAATTCCCAATATCAACTCCTGCAAATCGGTTTTCTTGTGGATGCCCCAAAACCTTTCAAGCAAAACTGGCAGAATCCTGCACTCCACATTCCCCACGTGTATTGAACGTCTCCCAAATAGGCACTCCAACACCACTTGGTTCCAGTCACACAGAGCACTAAAGGCACTGCCCATCTAGTCGTAGTGTGAACTCCTAGGCAATGACAGCCCTGTCAGGGCCACTGTAGACTACACAAACCAGAAACTGTTCAAATTGAAGCCAGAGCAGCAAGCAAATAAGGCGCCCCAAGCTATGCCTCCTTCCAGCTCCCTCTAGGTCTGTGCACACAGGTAAATGTATCCATTACGCCGAGGGTGTATGAGAGATCTAAATACAGACCTAGAGAACATAGGCAGTCTACAGCCTTTCAGGGGACATCTTGGTTGCCGTAGTGACTTTCTAATGGTGCACCATTCTTCCTCTCACTAAGCAATCCCTCGTTCGACACTCCAACTTTGCCATCACTCCCTTCCCTGTTCCATCCTGCTAACACTCCCTAACACCCACTTAGCTAGGGCAATATCTCGTGACAAACTAGCATGTCATCAGAGGAAATACCAGTGTATTGGAGATAAACCCTCAATCAACAAAGTTGACTTCTTGTTGCCTCGATTTTATTATTTCCTTTCCTCCATCCTGGTCCTCTTTGCACCTTAGAGATACCTCACTGTGACTAAAAAGCACAATGCAAATAATCAAGCCTACTATAAAGCGGGGGAATCACTTTGTGTTGCGAGACACGTGCTCATGCCCTCCCCCCACATCGGCTAAACGTACTGCAGAAACATCTCTGTGCTGTTGAAAATGTGAATTCTCCTCAGAAACCTTGTTGTAAGGAGATGCCGCATGGTATGAAATGCTAAGCCAATACCTACATAGCTGTGAAAGTCCTTCAACACGCCCCTACTCTTCCATGCTGCCCCTCCGCACCCCTCTCCCCCGTCCTTCAAGCCTCCAAGGCCACTGATTTCTCTACAAACAGAGAATCATCTGCAAACAAAGAGCCCGCTCCTTCTCAGTAATTGCTCTGCAGTAACCAGGGGCCAAGGTTTCTAAGCAGCCTGTATCCGAAGCTGGCCTTGGGAAGCACGGCTCCTTGGCAACAGATGGCTTTCACAAACCTGAGGACCACAGTCCAGGTGGAAGGTGGAATTGGTGAAGGTAAAATGAGGGGTTGATGGAGATGCAAGAATAGGATACGAGAGTAGACAAATACGATATGTGGTGCCATGTAGCAAGCAGTGGATACACACTACGATCATTGTGAATGACTGTGGGGAAACACCACCACCAATAAAAGACCGTGGCCTCTCTAAGGCCAGTAGAATTTATCTTGCCCAAAGATAGGAATTACGTTTCTTGCCACAGTACAAAGAACCTTACCAGGTGCCTGTCTCAGTTTAACCTTTAGACAAACTTGAAATAACTCAGCGTCTGGAAAAGCCTATTGGTACTTCCTGAGATTAATGGAAACCGAGCTGACCTATCAGTTTCCATCTAAAGACTGGAATATGATATAGCCATACTCACAACCCTGCATACTACTATGACAGCACCTCTAAATGCCATTATCAGTGCTGCTTCGAGCCTGAATACCAACTCACGGAAATATGAATATGAACCCATGACACCAATTTTAATCAAACTGAAATTACTCGCTCTTTAAGCTTGTTGCATGTTTTGATCAGCCTACATCATTAAAAAACACTTACACTTAAACACTGTGTTTCCCTTTTGATAATTATACTATCTAAATAAATGGGTTGCTCTTTCATTGTGTGTGTGATCATATATGTCAAATGCTTTTACAACCCGCCTAGCTTTTTCTGTAAAGAGCTCTAACGTTCACCTACATTATGTCTGTGCTAACAAAAACCTAAAGAAACCAGTGAGTGAGGCAGCATATAAGTCCTTACTTGCCATATTACACGTGCCAACAGTATTTGCCTCTGCATAACCCATGTACATACACCAGAAAAACAGTCAGAAACAGCCTAGGAGTGCTTATCGGCATCTATAACTAAACCAGTGCGTGACAGACCACAAATACTTTCTATTGGTGAGCGTACAATATTGACGCGTTTTGGGTTTCCTCTTTTAATTCACAGGTGACATCTCTCATTTCCTTTCCCCTGATCCCTTCATTTCCTCTCACTCTCCCAGGCTCTTATGAAGCTTCGGTGCTTCATTAAACACTTTACTAAGAAAAAGGTGACACAACATGAAAGAAGCTGCCCTGACTACATGAATTATGTCCAACATGTTTCCTATGCCAAAAAGTCCTTACTAGTACCAGGTCCTTAGAGTGACACCGTTCAAGAGTACTCGCCATGACAGTCAGTACCAGGACCAATGTTTGCCAAATCCCAAAGTTATTTGATGACACCAATCACAGAAGCCATTAGATCTGATTCAGGCGAGAGACTCCGAAATGGCTTTATTTTGGCTGTCTCCCGCCAGAAAGTGCCTTTGTTTCAATAGTATTCAATGTGAGATATACATTCTCCCTATTATCTTTTTAAATATCCCACCTTTCTCTTCTAAAATGTTGACGTGTACACACCATGTACCACTCAACCTTCAATGACAGCTATTGCCCTGGCCTTAGAGCTGTATTCAGTCAGCTCTATCCTCAGCACACTAAAGGACTGGCCTCGGAGCGCTTTCTGCGAAGGATTTAAAAGTCTATTGGGGTCGGTCATTTGAACCCGGTGCTTCCCACCATTGACTGCCAGTGCAGACACGAGAGTTACCACAATGCTTTCCAAGCAAAGGTCTCAGCTGATCAACACCTGTTATTTACAGCGCTACAAACCACCAAGATAGAATGCACTATCAAATATATATATATATATATATATATATAATATATATATATATATATATATTTTTTTTTTTTTTTTTTTTTTTTTTTTAAGCCCATTATCTACGGTGCCGAGGTCCATAGATTTCGAATAAATCCTTTTGACTGGAAAAGTCGTCGACCCAAGTGTTCTAGTGTACCCTGAGGGCTGGTTGACGCTGCGGAGGATGACGAGCTGGACGTCCGAAGCATAAAAAACAAGACCATTAATTCCTCACTTAGACGCGCAGACACTTAAACCCATGACCCGGCCGCCGACGCAAGGCCTGCCGGACTCCACTAAACTCCGTCTTGCGCTTCACCACCGGCGTCCAACCCCGACAGGATTTTGTGCAGCCCCCCCTGGGCAAATATTCAGGCCCTAGGATACCCCAGCAGCCCAGGAGGTGTCCCCGTGTTTGTACACGAGGCCGTGGTCGGCGCGGGAACAATTACTCCTACTTAATACTCTTATTTCCATCCACTTAAGCCAGACTCCTAATTAAAATATCACTCGCTCCGCACCACTTGCCAAATGCAGCATAAACAGACGCGCGAGCTTCACACCCAGGAACAGGCGGCCTCCCGGGGGCGCGTGCAGGGCAGCTGGCAGCCTGGGAATGTCCCAGCGCCGTCCTGCGCGTGCGGGTCCCGGCTGCGTGCAACACTGACAGTGCTCCCGGGGAAGCTCTGCAGCACGTGCTACACCTGTTCAAGGCAAGGCCCCGGCTCACGACTGCTTGCAACACTGGCAGTGCTCCCGGGGCAGCTCTGCAGCACGTGCTGCACCTGTTCAAGGCAGGGCCGCGGCTCACAGCTGCTTGCAACACTGGCAGTGCTCCTAGGGCAGCTCTGCAGCACGTACTGCACCTGTTCAAGGCAAGGCCCCGGCTCACGACTGCTTGCAACACTGGCAGTTATCCCGGGGTAGCTCTGCAGCACGTGCTGCACCTGTTCATGCAGGGCGCCTGCTCACGACTGCTTGCAACACTGGCAGTGCTCCGGGGGCAGCTCTGCAGCACGTGCTGCACCTGTTCAAAGCAGAGCCGAGTCACGTCTGCTTGCAACACTGGCAGTGCTCCCGGGGCCGCTCTGCAGCACGTGCTGCACCTGTTCATGCAGGGCGCCGGCTCACGACTGCTTGCGATACTGGCAGTGCTCCCGGGGCCGCTCTGCAGCACGTGCTGAAACTGTTCATGCAGGGCACCGGCTCACGACTCCTTGCGACACTGGCAGTGCTCCAGGGGCAGCTCTGCAGCTCGTGCGGCACCTGTTCATGCAGGGCGCCGGCTCACGACTGCTTGCAACACTGGCACGTGTACACCTGTTCAAGGCAGGGCTGGGTCATGTCTGCTTGCAACACTGGCAGTGCTTTCGGGGCCACTCTGCGGCACGTGCTGCACCTGTTCATGCAGGGCTCCGGTTCACGACTGCTTGCGACACTGGCAGTGCTCCCGGGGCCGCTCTGCAGCACGTGCTGCCTGCGTCTTTTCATGCAGGGCGCCGGCTCACGACTGCTTGCGACACTGGCAGTGCTCCCGGGGCAGCTCTGCAGCACGTGCTGCACCTGTTCATGCAGGGCGTCGGCTCACGACTGCTTGTAACACTGACAGTGCTCCCGGGGCAGCTCTGCGGCACGTGCTGCACCGGTTCAAGGCAGGGTCCCGGCTTACGACTGCTTGCGACACTGGCAGTGCTCCGGGGGCAATTTCTGCAGCACGTGCTGCACCTGTTCATGCAGGGCGCCGGCTCACGACTGCTTGCGACACTGGCAGTGCTCCTGGAGCAGCTCTACAGCACGTGCTTCACCTGTTCATGCAGGGCGTCGGCTCACGACTGCATGTAACACTGACAATGCTCCCGGGGCAGCTCTGCAGCACGTGCTGCACCGATTCAAGGCAGGGCCCCAGCTTACGACTGCTTGCAACACTGGCAGTGCTCCCGGGGCCGCTCTGCAGCACGTGCTGCGTCTTTTCATGCAGGGCGCCGGCTCACGACTGCTTGCGATACTGGCAGTGCTCCCGGGGCGCTCTGCAGCACGTGCTGCACTTGTTCATGCAGGGCACCGGTTCATGACTGCTTGCGACACTGGCAGTGCTCCCGGGGCCGCTCTGCAGCACGTACTGCACCTGTTCATTCATGGCACCGGCTCACAACTGCTTGCAACACTGGCAGTGCCCTCGAGGCAGCTCTGCAGCACGTGCTGCACTTGTTCATGCAGGGCACCGGTTCATGACTGCTTGCGACACTGGCAGTGCTCCCGGGGCCGCTCTGCAGCACGCGCTGCACCTGTTCATTCATGGCACCGGCTCACAACTGCTTGCAACACTGGCAGTGCCCTCGAGGCAGCTCTGCAGCACGTGCTGCGTCTGTTCATGCAGGGTGCCAGCTCACGACTGCTTGCGACACTAGCGGTGCTCCGGGGGCGCTCTGCAGCACGTGCTGTACCTGTTCATGCAGGGCCTGTCACAGGGTTGCCTCGTGCGCTCCACCCAAATCAAATCAACTTCTAGGATGGCCTCAGGAAGAAGGGCGCAAGCACGCAGTTTTTTTCCATACACGTTCTGCTGCTTGAATTGTTATGGTAAAAAACAGGTTTTAGCTGCGAGCCCATTAGCAGTGAAATGCTGCATATGCGCTTAGATGACGCTATTATAACTGTAACCCCCAGGGCAGTTTAACGCTTGATTGTCAACAAGAAAAGAAAGAAAGGCCAGGAGCTACATTTAATTTTGCATGTCACAAGCCTGACAAATGTCACTATGACATATGCTATCACCAATTATTACTAGATTTTCAGCCAACATCAAGTTGAATTGTGTCTCGTGTGGTTTTGCTTTTAACAATGTCAATTAAGGGCTCAACGCCACCGCTTAATTGAATAAAAGTAGGTCAAGGGAATGTAAAAATTCATGAAAATAGGTTTTGGTCAAAATAATACACTACATACTAAATCAATTTTACTGTTATATATGTTTTTTCACAAGTGATTTTTGCAAAAGATGTTTTGGAGAAACAATATCAACACAGGGAGTCATTGCAACACCAGTGGAAAGACGCCTTCTGCATAGAACAGGACAGAAACAGTGCAAGCTTCTCTCCTTCGGGGAACTGGTACAGTTCGGGCAGCAGCAGCACAGGCTTTCTCCATCACAGAACATATACAAATGAGGTAGCCGCATTGCAAAGTTTGCTTCCTCAGAGAACTGGTCCAGCAGGGCAGTAGCAGCTAGACTACATTTACAGTTGAGTCATGAGTGAAATGTAGCTTATAGAGAGATCTCTGGAGTGGGTGCTCTACTCACTGTGAGAAACGTATGTGTGACTGAGACAGTGAGTGCATATGGGGTTCTGACACCATCCTCACTTATGGGGCTTTTCACATCAGCATCCTGAAAGGATCAGTCACTGCCAGACCCGCTGTTTGTGTTCATTCTTTGGCTTGCGGTGTATTAAGAAGTGCTTTAACCTAGTCGGTCATTCTTATTTGCAACAGTCCAACCACAGCCTAACTATTCTGTAGATAGGCACTCAGTAGCAAATCTCTTAGAAAAGGTTTTAAATGCATACGCTCTCTCCCGCCATGGTGCTGAACTTGTTCAACATGCTGTGGGCCGCCACTTTCTTGCGATTTGAATTTCATAAGGAAAAGTAAACTCTAAAACACGCAGAAATAAACTGAAACTACCCACAATGTAACCATACTCTCAGCCAGCAACATTCTGATCTGCACAGAGAGGCAGGCAAACAATGCCATTAACCTGACAGGAAACAGCATCTAGCTGCAGGCTGAGGTACTCAAGGGAGTGGCACACACATCAGCGCCTGGATACCCTCACAGGCGAGTTGTGCGCTGTACAATTACACATAACATAACACACTGAAAACCAACAGCCGATCATCGTGCAGTCCGACAAATAAGACTCAAATGGAAAACAGTCTTTTATCCCCAAAAAACGTCTTGGAAAGATCAATAGAGTATTACCAGAAGGCGACGGCATCCCCTACAGAAAAAAAAAGAAAAACCAAAAGCAACAAAAACATCTGTAACATTCAACGTTAGACAAACAAGGGCACAAACTGAAAAAACAGCGACCACTTACATGCAGAGTGAGTTCTTATAAGAATGACAGCATGTCTGCCGGCAGCTCTTTTTCAGTGTGGTCTCTTGATTGACTGACACAGGATGTTGAGAAGTTGTTGGTTGTCAGGTCTTAACTTTCAGTGCAGGCACACGAGCAACCGCTCTGAAAGTCAACAGTCAACCATCAAGCAGACAGCCAACAGCATTACAACATGTAGAGTTATGTATAGAAAGCACTGAGTTTGGTTCCTTTGTGTTCTTGATTGAGCTCTTATTTGCCTCACTATGAAAGTGCAGACTGAGGCAAAAAAAGATCTCAACCAGGAGCACAAGAGACCTAAAACTAAAGTCAAAGCACAGTGAATTGTCAGTCAAAGGATCACAATTCTGCTTCTTTGGTCAATTTAAATTCTCACAGGCCAATAGAGCCACATATTCGTTCATCAACAAATGTATTTTGAAAAAGGGAGGCAAATCGGACAGCCATGGTCTTGGTCAATAATGCTAGCAGGCAATACCTCATCGGAGCAGCTGTTTCTGGTGCTCATCTTCCATTTGCCAATCAAGGATAAGGGGCGTAGCATGGGAAAGGGGAGGGGAGAACAGGGGTGTGACACCGGCTGCAAATAAATGCATTATTGGCTTGGTAGTTCAGTCTGGATGCCCTGGTTGATTCTGCTAATATCTGTGTTGGTTTTTCTCATCCTCCTCCTTTTACTAAGAGCTTTTAACTTCATTTTTTTGACCAGGAACTTAAATACACATAGGGACTGGTTTACCAAAATAATAAAAAGAGTGAATCCTCACCCATACAAATACTCATTAAAGGGTTCAAATTTACTACATTTTGGAATTCATAAACATTTCAAGTAGTAGCCTTGGAAAGCTCTACTTGTCTCAGGTTTTCAATCATTCTACTGGCAATCAAACACCCAAAACGAAATGTGACGAATGCTTGCAAATTGTCTAACCACTGACAATAGCAATTTCCAACCCATCGTTTTTGCGCACTGTGCCGCTTTAGACACAGGCCCACCTAAAGTAAACCTGTACTGAGCCGGCTCCTCAAGGGAACATTTCATCCCAAGCCCTGGTCATCTCACCCATTCACCATGCTTTTTCAGGTGGAAAATGAAAGACTCACATATTCCCAATCTCACCGACTAAACTATGCCTCTGCCAAGGATAGACAATAGCTTGCTGCACAGGCTGCAAAAACCTAGTACATGTTGCAAATTGCTCTTCATCCTAATCCCACTTTCCAGTTACTTCGGGCAAGAATGAACGAGTATATTTTCCAACACCCCCCGTAGTTCCTATTTTGTATTTGTAAAAAATAGTAATGCTGAGCCCTATGAATTGTTCGGTTTTCTGCTGTATCCAACAACACCCCGCCCCTCATTGGCCAAGAAAGAAGAATGGCATTAGGGAAGCAAGTGCCAAGGCGTGGGGGAAGTGAGGGTGAGCAGTCCTAGCCGCATTATTTGCACACAGCACACACATCCTGTGCTGAGCTATGAGACAGCAGCCTGCCCCCATCAGTATTCATGTAAGGTGCATCCGGGTCAAAGGGTACGAGGCACATGGCTATCAATATTGAACACAATGCAGAACGTGAGCAGACGCAGCACACTGCGCTGGCACTGTGCCGGGCTGATGAGACAAAAGAGGAGAGGGGGCTTTTTGTTAGATGGAGGGGGTTGGTTTTCATGAAATAACAACCTACTCCAGGGACAGCGCCGTCTTTTATCCAAAAAACCGCCTTGGAAAGATCAATAGAGTATTACCAGAAGCCGAAGGCATCCCCTACAGAAAAAAAGGAAAACCAACAACAACAAAAAAAAAACGTCTGTAGCTTTACGCGCAGGCTGGTTATTCAATTTGGCTTCGGTTTAAAGACTTAAAAGGCCTAATGCTGAGGAAGAGACGGCCATTAGCAGAAGATGAGCCAGTAATCTGGAGCAGGAAGAGCGCAGCCACTCAGGATCGTCCTTTCCCAAGAGGAGAGCGGGCGGGATTAAAGTCCCAGATGTTGGAAAAAAGCATGATCACCCCCACAAACAGTAAATGAATGAACAAATTAACGAATGTCATTCTCAACGTATTGGTAACAGGCATTGAAGAGGCGGCTGAACCACGAAGCATAAACATCCCTTTCAGATGCACTGTATTTTGCAGCGCCAAGAAGACTCCGATAGGACAGGAGCAGATTGAGATCTGCGGCATGGAGTTATGTTCTTGGTCTTTTCTGTAGATCAATATGTTACTTTGAAGGTTGCCCGAGTATCAGACATCTCCTCCAGAGCCTGTTTGGCCACATGGCACT